>NC_052069.1:94806939-95106939 GCF_015852505.1 Tachyglossus aculeatus
AGCTTCTCCATCCTATCATCTTTCTTCCCTATTTCATAGAGCAGCTGTTTTAGCACAGTCCTAACATCAAGTCTGCTCCTCTGTCCTACTCAATCAGTCAATCAAAGGTATTTATTGAGCACTTACTGTATACAGAGCACTGTTCTAAGGGCTTGGGAGAGTACAAGCAGAGTATGAGTAGAGAAGCAGTGTGGCTTATTGGAAAAAGCACAGGCTTGGGTTGGGTGTCAGAGGATGTGGGTTCTGTGTGACCTTGGACAATTCACTTAACTTCTCTGTGCCTCAGTTACCTCATCTGTAAAATGGAGATTAAAAGTGTGAGCCCCATGTGGGACAATTTGATTACCCTGTATCTACTCCAGAGCTTAGAAGAGTGCTTGGCACATAGTAAGTGCTTAACAAATACCATAATAATAATATAGTATAACATAATTAACAGGCACATTCCCTGCCCATAATGAGCTTAGTCAGTCAGTCAGTCAGTCATATTTAGTGAGCACTTAATATGTGCACTGTACTAAGTGCTAGGGAGACTACAACACAATAGACACAATCCCTGCCCACAATGAGATTACAGTCCTCTTCCCCTTAATGTTTGCCTTTTAAATTATGATCTGTTAGGCCTATAGGCAAATCAACCCTACGCCCGCTCCTTCCCTTCCTCTCTTCTGCATTCTGCGACACCCACAAGATTTGATTTGGTTTCAGTTCCCGGAAGTTCTATGTGAAGAACAGCAGGAGCATTGCTACAGTTGCTAATCTTTTTTTTCCCTTAATCTTTTGGGTTAATTACATGACAGTCAATTCATAGGAACCCATATGAGAAACATTATTTTCCAGTTGCTAAGTAAAACCAGGAAACCTGCAGTAAGTTTTGCAGGCTGTTTGGAATTCAGTTTACTCTACCAGCTGTTATTTAGTGAGAATCATGAGTAACAGCGGGCTGAGGGGTGAGGCTTAAATCAGTAAGCATATCCTGCCAAAGAGATTGTTTAAAAATGACTGATTTTAGAATGTGAATGTTTTTGTTTTTAAAGTACCTGAGTATATCCAACTTTTCTGTGTTACACATTCTTGGTTGCAGGGAATGTTAGCCTGTGCCAATTTACCTTTCATTATGATTTAGATATAATCATAAATGATCCATGTGGATTACATGAGAGCTAAAAAATTTGTAAAAATAATTTCCGGGAAAATTACTACCTTGTAACACAGAAAGATGATATTCCTATTGTATTGTAAGCTCCTTGGGGACTCAGAACTCGTCTTCCTAATAAGGTGTTCATCTAATAAAGTATTCTCACATAGGGAGACACTCAATGAACTCTGTCGAACTGATATTCTAAGTAGGAATACTCTATTTTTACAATGGCATTTCTTGCCTCTGAAATCACTCGGATTGTTGTGTGCCAGTTTGATCTCCTAATGAAGTCATTGCTCATCAGCCCAGATGCTATTCCACATTGTTAGGGACTGGCCTCGGTAGGTCTTCAAAATACTCTACGCTCCATGATTCTGCTTGATTTTTATAGTATTTATTAAGCCATTCCTATGTTCTGACCACTGATCTGAGTAATAACGATCATTGTGGCATTTGTTAATTTTTTACTATGTACCAAGCACTGTTCTAAGAGCTGGGAAGATACAAAATAATCAGGTCAGACCCAATCACTGTCCCACAGAGGGCACACAATCTAAGTAGGAAGAACAGGTCTTGAATCCCTATTTTACAAATGAGGTAACTGAGGCACAGAAGAGTTAAGTCACATAGCAAGTATGTGGCAGAATGGGTTAGAACCCAGAAGTTCTGATTCCCAGGCTCTTTCTCCCAGGCCGTGCTGCTCCTCTATTAGGGTAGATATAAAATAATCAGATGAGAACAGTCACACATGAGATTCTCCATCTAAGCGGAAAGGAAAACAGGTAGCCAGTCTCTATTCCACAGATAAGGAAATAACCAATCTCTATTTCACAGATAAGGAAACTGAGGCCTATAGAAGTGAAGTGATTTTCCCAAGGTCAGACAGCAGACCAGTGAGAGAACCCAGTTTAGAAGGCTGGAACTTCAGTTTGGTATGAAGTTTAATTCTGTGATTGCTAAACCCTGCCAGTTACCCAATGGACATATTGATCTTCTTGTTTCACTTACCTACTTTTTATTGTAAATATGGTTGGAACTACCTTCTGCCATTGGTACAGCTGATTAAAATCTCTCTCTCTGTTAAAGGCTTTCATCATATAGGCTGGGATATGTCTCTGTTTTCTTTGGGCTTACTGACAGTTTTTGGTGCTAATGCCATTTACCAGTTTTTAGATTACTGAGTTTGTTGGAAGAGTTTCCTAGTGGATTAGAAATGTATTCCGACTTCAACTTCCAGGTTTTGGCTTTGTTCTGTCCTCAAGTGTGACAGCATTGGGGTAGATAATTAAACAGTACTGAATCTATGGCACAATCTTGCTTTTTTCCAGTAGTGAAAGGGAACATTCAAGTAGATAATAATAAAAATGACATTTAATAAGCATTTAGTTTGTGTCATGAATCATGCTAAGCAGTGAGTTAAGTACAGGTAATCAGGTTGATCACAGTTTCTATCCTACTCTGGATTTATTACCAAAGAAAATAGAGAGAACAGGGACCATAACCTAATTTTGCAGATGAGGAAATTGAGGCCCAGAAAAGTTAAGTGACTTGCCCAAGATCATACAGCAAGCTATTAGCAGAGCTGGGATAAGAATCTGTGTTTCATGACCCATATTTATTCCTAAGGTCTTTCCATAGACCATCCTACCTTCCTAGGTAGACTCTAAGCTCCTTGAGGACCGAGATCACTGCTCTCTTCCAGTTTCTTAGATAAGCATTCCGCACATAACATGCATTAATAAATCACTATTGTTTGATTTATTAGACCACCTTCCACTCTGACCCCACCAGTCTTACAGTATAGTGGCAATGATGAATTGTAGCCAAAATGCTTAAAAGTTTCTAGAAGCTTGTTCTGTAGATGGTGTTGATTATTTTTGGAAAAATCAACAAATATAGTAACAAGGTCTTGAGTTACTTCCTGTACATCTCCTGTATGTGTTGTGCTACTGGGATCATGTCTTATTGTAGGAGTAGTAGTAGTTGGGAGAAGCAGCAAGACACAGTGGATACAGCAAGGGCCTGGGAGTCAGGAGGTCTTGGGTTCTAATCCTGACTCTGCCACTTGCCTGTTGTGTGACCTTGGGCAAGTCACTTCACATCTGTGGGCCTCAGTTACCTCACCTGGGAAATGGGGGTTGAGACTTGGCGCCTCACATGGGACAGGGACTGTGTCCAAACTGATAAGCTTGTATCCACTCCTCGCTTAGTACAGTGCCTGGCACATAGTAAGAGCATAACTAATTCCACAATTATTATTATTATAATTAGGAGTAGTAGAAGCAGCAGCAGTAGTAATGATAGTTTTGAGTGTCCACTGACGCAACGCACTGTACTATGTTTTGAGACATAAAAACAAGTAGTGCCGCATTTCCTGCTCACCAAGAGCTTCCCCACTAATTGGGAGTCAGATATAAAGGTATTTTCAGAGCAATCAAAGGAAATCATTGAGTGCTGTGCTTTGTCTGAAGCCACATGGCAAGTCTAGAGCACACAGGGTCAGCAATATGTTGTGGTAGACAATTCAGAAGAATTCAGACTAGTATCTTGCCAACACTGAAGAACAGTGTGTTACCCATAAGGTAAATCAGTCATCAGGGCGAATAGAGATCATTCATTCATCCATTCATTCAATTGTATTTATTGAGCACTTACTATGTGCAGAGCACTGTACTAAGCACTTGGAAAGTACAAGTCGGCAACATATAGAGACAGTCCCTACCCAACAATGGGCTATCAGTCTAGAAGGGGAAGACAGGCAACAAAACAAAATCAATCAATCAATCAATCAATCGTATTTATTGAGCGCTTACTATGTGCAGAGCACTGTACTAAGCGCTTGGGAAGTACAAATTGGCATCACATAGAGACAGTCCCTACCCAACAGTGGGCTCACAGTCTAAAAGGGGGAGACAGAGAACAGAACCAAACATACCAACAAAATAAAATAAGTAGGATAGAAATGTACAAGTAAAATAAATAAATAAATAAATAAATAGAGTAATAAATATGTACAACCATATATACATATGTACAGGTGCTGTGGGGAAGGGAAGGAGGTAAGACGGGGGGATGGAGAGGGGGACGAGGGGGAGAAGAAAGAAGGGGCTCAGTCTGGGAAGGCCTCCTGGAGGAGGTGAGCTCTCAGCAGGGCCTTGAAGGGAGGAAGAGAGCTAGCTTGGCGGATGGGCAGAGGGAGGGCATTCCAGGCCCGGGGGATGACGTGGGTTGGGGGTCGATGGCGGGACAGGCGAGAGCGAGGTACAGTGAGGAGATTAGTGGTGGAGGAGCGGAGGGTGTGGGCTGGGCAGTAGAAGGAGAGAAGGGAGGTGAGGTAGGAGGGGGCGAAGTGATGGACAGCCTTGAAGCCCAGGGTGAGGAGTTTCTGCCTGATGCGCAGATTGATCGGTAGCCATTGGAGGTTTTTGAGGAGGTGAGTAATATGTCCAGAGCGTTTCTGGACAAAGATAATCCGGGCAGCAGCATGAAGTATGGATTGAAGTGGAGAGAGACACGAGGATGGGAGATCAGAGAGAAGGCTAGTGCAGTAGTCCAGACGGGATAGGATGAGAGCTTGAATGAGCAGGGTAGCAGTTTGGATGGAGAGGAAAACACAAAACACGTAAGACAGTTGTCAAAATCGTCACAACAAATAGAATTATGGCTATATGCACATCATTAACAAAATAAATAGAATAGTAAATATGTACAAGTAAAATAGAGTAATAAATCTGTACAAATATATAGAAGTGCTGTGGGGAGGGGAAGGAGGAAGGGTGGGGGGATGGGGAGGAGGAGAGGAAAAAGGGGGCTCATTCTGGGAAGGCCTCCTGGAGGAGGTGAGCTCTCAGTAGGGCTTTGAAGGGAGGCAGAGAGCTAGCTTGGCTTTCATATTGACTGTGTGTATAAATTTTATAGATGCTTCATAAATTTGCCCTCAGAGTATCAGCAAAATTAATATCAGTCTTTTAAAATAAAGTTAAATTGCCACATTTCCTAAGAGGGTAAACTGTTCCTCTTTGAAAGAGAAATAGTGTGACATTTATTAAATGTTCACCATTTCTTTCTCCATATGGAAATTACTGAATGAGTTTTAACTCAGTCTTTTCAGCCACAATTCCTTAAGGTTTTCTAAAACTCCAGGATCGAGTGAATGACCTAGGTCATGATGGCCTATATAGAGCTACCTAACAGACTCTTATAAATTAATAAATTATAGATTTACTACAGCAGGAAGGAAGAGCTATTCTGTCAACATTGTGAGATTTGTTGGGGCTGGTGGGAGAGCTGATTAGGTACTTTAAAGGTGCAGAGGTAGATGGGAAACCACTGAAGGTTCTTTAGGAAAGGGCAGATGTGGACTGAACTTTTTTTAGAAAAATTATCCACGCAGCAATGAAGTAAGACCTGGAATGATAAGAGACTGGAGGCAGGGAGGTCAGAGAGGAAACTGATGCAGTAGTCAAGACAGGATATGATAAGTCCTTGGATGAGCATAGTAGCAAGTATAGTGGAGATGAAAAAGTGGGTTTTAGTGATGTTTTGAAGGCAGAACTGAAATTATTTGGCTGACATTGACTATCTCACCTTGGGCTTGTGACACAGCGAAGATAGTGGTGTTGTCTACAGTGATGAGAAAGTTGGCAGGCAGAAAGACAGAGTTTTCATGAGAAGATAAGGCATTTTATTTTGGACATATTAAGTTTGAGGTGTCACAGGATATCCAAGTAGAGATGTCCTGAAGACAGGAGGAAATGTGGAATATAGAGAAGGAGAGAGATCAGAGCTAGAGGGGGAGATTTGGGAATCATATGTGTAGTTGAAGCCATGGGACCGAATGAGTTTTCCAAGGGAGTGGGAGTAGATGGAGAATAGAAGGGGACCCGGACCATAGCCTTGAGAGACTCCCATAACGCTCAACAAGTTTAGTAATCAAAACTTTATAGTACAGATGTCCAAAGTACAGATTTTAAAATAGAAATTCCCAAGCTAGATCAGGTAGGTGGGGAGTGTACAACATAAAGGTTGTGCAGGGAGCAAACGTTTGGGAGAAGTAGTATGATGCAGTCTGCAGTCTGCCTACCTCCAGCCTCTGAATTGGAGGTGGTATAAACCCAGCCAGAATAGAATAGGTTATTAGAAGCCATAACATCCTTAAGCTCCACTGCCTAGAAATAGTCCTCCTAAAAGTTCACGTGGTTGCACCCCACATATCGCTCTAAAATGTGCATCAAAATATTTAGAAGAGAGCAATAGAGCCTCAAAAATCTCTACCTGAAGACTGTCCTCAGAAGGAGAAGTTGAAAATGAAAATAATAATAATAACCATGGTATTTGTTATGTACTTTGTGCCAGACACCATACCAAGCTCTGGGCTAGATACAAGGTACTCAGGTGGGACCCAGTGCCTGTCACACATGGGATTCACAGTCTTAATCCCCATTTTACAGATGAGGTAACTGAGACACAGAGAAATGAAGTGTCTCACCCAAGGTCACACTGCAGACAAGTGGCAGAGCTGGGATTAGACCACCAGTCCTTCTGACTCCCAGGCCCATTCTCTGTCCACTAGGCCATGCTGCTTCCCATATAGTTAAAAATCTGACCAATAAAGAATTGAGATTGGACTGTCCAGATTCTCACAAAGGTGCCATTTGGCTCCAGGTTGGCTTGGGTGTCAATTGGGTAGTATAGCTGATAGCATATGTTTATTATCACAATGTCTGTGTCAGATCTAAAGAGCAGATAGGGAGGAAAAATTGCTGTACCACAGTTGGCCATTGGACGAGGGAAATCAGTCCTGCAGGACCAGAAGGGCAGACCAAATGTTCAGAAAGAAGACCAATGGCTGCTGCTGTTGCTGCTGCTGTTGTAGCTGTTGTAAAGCCCTGACATTTTCAGGGAACTCTAGCAGTTTAAGGAGATGTAAGAGTATTGTATTGGCCCAGGTCCTAGCCCATGAGGTTCTTAAGGAGCACCCCCTGAACAAACTGGGTCGGAAGGAGGGACAGGCACCAAAAAGGGAAGACTGGGAACGATTGAGAAGACAACAAAAACGCAGGCATAATGGGAGAATTTTTGAATGCTGTGTTGTTGGAGGGTGAGAAGAGAGTGAGTGGGTTGTGGGGAAGATTTTTCTTATAACTCCATGCATCATTGAACTGTTTTAATTCCTTCTAACAGATCATTTCTGTGAAACTTTTAGTTCAAGCTACTCTAAAGCCTGGAGAAGTCTTCTTTTCACTCTTACTCTCCAGAAAATAGGTCATTTACCCATATCCTTTTCTTCTTATCTCCCTATATTTTAGCCAGATTTTTATCAATGGCAAAACTTTCCCCTCAGTACCATGATTTCTCAGTTTTTTAAAGAAGGTTTGGTTGGGGAATCTTACAAATTCCTTCAAGGTGCTCCAGTAGATCAGTACATAGGATTTCCTCCTACTGAGATCGTGTTGCTTATTACCCAACAGGCTGTGTTTTTCGAAGTGTTTAGCGATCCCAAACTTAATTAATGCTTCAACAGATTGTCAATGGAGAAGCAAAACTCAGCAGTCTGTAGTTGCCAGGCTCACCTTTGGAACCCTTTTTATAAATGATATATATGTTGGAATTCTGCCAGTTTTCCAATGCAGTAGTCATTGGTAGTAAAAGGTCGCCCATTCTTTCTAGGAATTTTGCTAATTCCCTGCCAAGATCCTTCAGAACTCTGGGGGAATGCCATCTGTTCCAAATGATTTGTTTACATATAATTTATTAATTTGGTCCTCAGCATCCTCTGTGATTACCTCAGCCAAGGACAGTCTTTACATGTAGATCTGGCATTGTTCAATGCCAAACAATGCCATCAATTGAACAATGATGATTGTTCAAACATCATTTTGGTCATACTTTTGCACATAGACAGGCTCTTACTAGGATCATGTCTACTTACTCTATTGCATTACTCCTACAACTTGCTACAGGGCTCTGCACATAGTAAGTGTACTAATGACCATTGAGTGGTGTTGTCTTCTAATATTATGATCCATTCCTTCTCTCTTTCACTGTCTCTCCTCTATCATGATACCTTCTGAATCATGTTTATATCTATTCTATGAATAATTTTAATACAGCTTGATATTTAGGGACAATTTGTGTTTTCACTTATAGAATCAATCAATCAATCGTATTTATTGAGCACTTACTGTGTGCACAGCACTGTACTAAGCGCTTGGGAAGTACAAGTCGGCAACACATAGAGACAGTCCCTACCCAACAGCGGGCTCACAGTCTAGAAGGGGGAGACAGAGAACAAAACCAAACATACGAACAAAATAAAATAAATAGAATAGATATGTACAAGTGGTCAGAAGAGTGGTCAGAAGCATTTTATTGCCTGAACTCATGTTGTGCCTCACTTTCAGAGCACAGTAGAATTCAAATTCTGAGGCTGGTGATTTATATAAGAACTCATAGACTTAGAGCTGTTGCAAAGCTGCAAGTGATGTTTAATTACATTATTGCCAATCACACCAAAAATGGGTAATTACTTTAGAGGCCTTTTACCAGTCTTTCTGATTGAAAGTTCTATGGCGCACCTAGCAGGGCATGAGCTGACATTCTGGTCCTATTAATTTTGTTCCACAACTTCACTTTCTTACTCGAGGAAAGAGTATCTAATTTACAAGGAAAAAACACATGCCTTGAAAAACCTCAGTGATTTTATAGCAAATATAATGAGTAGATGGGAGATGGGTTAAACATTATTGGTCAGTTAGGCCTATGCGTTTCCTGTGGAGAGCCATATCAGGGTTTGTTTTCTTTGCTTTAGCAAGAGTTTAAGATGTCAGTGTGGGCCACTCATCAGTCTGCAGATAGTGAAAGTGCAGATTCTGAGACCACATCTCAGATTTAGCAGAAACCTAGTTGTAGACTATCAATACATCTATTATATTTATTGAGTGCCTTATTGTGTGCAGAACACTGTACTAAAAGCTCTTGGGAGAGTACAGTATAACAAAGTTGGTAGACATGCTCCCTGCCTGCATTGAGCTTGCAGTCTAAAAGGGGAGACAGACATATAAATTAAATTACAGATATCTACATAAATGCTGTGGGGCTTTAGAAAGGGTGAATAAAGGGTGCAAATCCTAGTACAAGGGTGGTGCAGAAGAGAGTGGGAGAGGAAGAAATTAGGGCTTAGTCAGGGAAGGACTCTTGGAGGAGGTTAGCTTTTAATAATAGAGAAGCAGCGTGGCTTAGTGGAAAGAGCACGGGCTTGGGAGTCAGAGGTCATGGGTTCTAATCCTGTTGCGCCACTTGTCAGTTGTGGGACTTTAGGCAAGTCAATTAACTTCTCTATGTCTCAGTTACCTCATCTGTAAAATGGGGATTAAGACTGTGAGCCCCACGTGGGACAATGGAACAGTGCTTGACACATAGTAAGCGCTTAACAAATACCATCATCATTACTATTATTAATATGGCTTTGCAGAGAGAAGAATATGTTCTTCCTAAGTTTGGGAAGCAGACAAAAATGCAAAAATCTCAAGAATCTGAATAATTGCTCCTAACATCTCCTAACAATAGTAATAAAGTAATAATTGTGGTACTTGTTAAGCTCTTACGATGTACCAAACACTGTATTAGGCACTGCAGTGGAAGGAATTCAGTCGATTCAGACACAGACCCTATTCCACATGGACTCACAGACTGAGGGAGGCATGGTGGGGGCTATGGGAGGTATTAGTGGATTCCTCAAAGAATTAACACCATTTTAAGCTTAAGCCCTTTTAACAGGCGAAGCTCCTCCAGATGCAGTTCCTCAGCACCTCCTCCACTGTCTAAGTGGTTTAAATTACATTTCCCCATGACTCAAGAAACTCCAGTGGTTGTCCATCCACCTCCGCATCAAACAGAAACTCATCATTAGCTTTAAAGCACTCAGTCACCTTGCCCCCTCCTACCTCACCTCACTACTCCCCTACCCAGCCCACACACTTTGCTCCTCTAATGCCAACCTTCTCACTGTACCTTGATCTCATCTATCTCACCACCAACCTCTTTCCCATGTCCTGTCTCAGGCCTGGAATGCCCTCCCTCCTCATATCTGACAGACAATTACTCTCTCTGCTTTCAAAGCCTTATTGAAGGCACAACTCCGCCAAGAGGCCTTTCCTTGACTAAGCCCTCCTTTCCTCGTCTTCCACTCCCTTCTGCATCTTCTTGACTTGCTCCCTTCATTCATTCCCCCCTCCCAGACCCACAGCACTTATGTAAATCTCTATAATTTGTTTATTTATATTAACGTCTGTCTCCCGAGACTGTGAGCTCGTTATATGTCTGTTGTTATATTGT
This sequence comes from Tachyglossus aculeatus, assembly GCF_015852505.1. NCBI lineage: Eukaryota > Metazoa > Chordata > Mammalia > Monotremata > Tachyglossidae > Tachyglossus > Tachyglossus aculeatus. The sequence goes on from NC_052069.1 coordinate 94,817,417, forward strand.
ACTCTCTCAAGCACTTTAGACAGTGCTCCATACACAATAAGTGTTCAATAAATATGATCTAATGGACTGACTACTTAGTCGCTGACCTAGTGACCTAGAGAGGCAGTATGGTGTAGTGGTTAGAGCATGGGCCTGGAATCAGAAGTTCATGGATTCTAATCCTGGCTCTGCCATTTGGCTGCTCTGTGACAGGAAAGTCACTTATTTTTCTTGGCCTCAGTTACCTCATCTTTCATTCATTCAATCGTATTTACTGAGTGCTTACTGTGTGCAGAGCACTGTACTAAGCGCTTGGGAAGTACAAGTTGGCAACATATAGAGACGGTCCCTACCCAACAGTGGGCTCACAGTCTAAAAGGGGGAGACAGAGAACAAAACAAAACATATTAACAAAATAAAATAAATAGAATAAATATGTACAAACAAAAAAAATAGAGCAATAAATACATACAAACATATATACTTACATACAGTTGCTGTGGGGAGGGGAAGGAGGTAAGGCGGGGGGGATGGGGAGGGGGGAATGGGGGAGAGAGGGGGAGGGGAAGGAGGGGGCTCAGTCTGGGAAGGCCTCCTGGAGGAGGTGAGCTCTCAGTAGGGCCTTGAAGGGCTTTGTAAAATGGGGTTTGAGACTGTGAGCTTACAGTCTCAAACCCCGTGTGCAACAGGGACTGTGTCCGACCTGATTAACTTGTATCTACCCCAGTGCTTAGAACAATGTTTGGCACATAGTAAGCACTTAGTAAGTACCATTATGATTATTATTGTTGTTATTATTATTGACAACACCAGGGAAGAGAGAGGTGGGACATCTGGTAATTCCCTGCTCCTCCTCCTTTCTTCCTCCTCCCACAGAGGCCTCTTTGTCCCCCTCCACCTACCCACTCCCAACACCCCTCCCCTCCTCTACTCCCTCCCAGGTGACACAGCAGTAGTACAGGCACAACCCCCAAGGAAATGGGAAGATGGAGGGCAGGATGTTACAGGAGCCCAGTTCCCATCCCTTCTCAAACAGACTCTCTGTCCTCCTCTTGGGCAGCATTGCCACTGAACAGTCACAAATCCTGAGGACCTGGATAGGATGCCATTTTAGTTTCTGCACCCAGTGGAAGGGCAAGAGTGTGGCAGGGATGGGGAAGGATACTGATTTTGATTTTACAGAAAGTCTCTCTCTCTCTATCTCTCCCTCCTCTCTCATCCAGACTCTTAGGCTCTTTTAGAAGCACAGACAAATCAGCCAATGTACTTTGTTTTTTTCTTCCTGCACCTCCTCTCTCACCATAGACCCCTTGCTGACATCCTCTCTCTTGCGTGGAACTCCTGCCCCTTAATCTTTGACAGACCACCACTCTCCCTATTGTCAAAGCCTATTAAAATCATATCTTCTCTGGGAAGCCTTCCCTTTCAAATCCTCACCTCCCCTTTCTATTCTCCCTTCCAAGTTACCTAAGTACTTGATTTCATACTCCCTACCACTTTTTATTATCCCCATCCCCAGTGCACTTTTCCAAGCAATTAGTGCAATTCTCTGCATCCAGTAAGCTCTCATTAAATGCTATTGATTTATTAATTGATTTGATTTATCAATGACTTTACAAACTAGTGAGTGAGTTATAAATCTTCCAGCAGGCAATTGGAGAGAGCAGGATGCATTTGCAGGAGGTGCCAGCTCCAGAGAGGGAGAGGAGATAATTTTTTCTCTTCCACTTCTGCACACCTCAAGCCTCCCCTCCAGAGACCCATCCCCTCAATCCATTCGCTCCAGCCCCCACTCCTCACTTCTCCTCTATTTTTTGTAAGTGATATTTGTTAAGCACTTACTATGTGCCAGGCACTGTACTAATCACTGGGGTAGATACAAACTATTCAGGTTGGAAACAGTCCATGTCCCACATGGGGTTCACAGTCCTTATCCCCATTTTACAGATGAGGTAACTGAGGCACAGAGAAGTGAAGTGACTTGCCCAGGGTCACACAGCAGACATGTGGTGGAGCCAGGATTAGAAGCCAGGCCCTTCTGACTCCAACACCTGTGCACTTTTCACTAGATCATGCTGCCCTCACCCCCACAGTGTAGTTTGGGTGACACTCTCAATGAGGCAAGACAATTTCCATGATTATGGAATTCCACCACCCCTCCCAGATCTCCAACTCAAAAAAACTTAGCGAATTTTGGCAAAGGAGTGTGAAAGGAAGGGAAGGAGGACACCATGGAAATCTGGTAGAAAAGTCCGGAGGCAGCACTTAATGTACCACTTAAGAAAATTCCCTGAGAGGCAGCCAGAGGCCTGAGCATCCACTTTGAAACAAAAGCCATAATCCAAATCTTCCTGCCTGCCAGCATCCCAGAGTCATACCTCAAAAATGACTGGCCATCATGAGTGACCAAGTCAAGTACCCACTCACTGGCTTTTTAGTCTGTCCTATCCTGATCAGTCAGGATCACAGACCCCTTGCCAAAGAATCTGAAAATTGTCTTGATAGGAACCCCGGAAACAGAAAATAAACCGTGTCTGGAGAAATCCAAATTAAACTCTTCCAAGCAAATGTACATGAGAAGGAGAAAACTGAAGTCCAATGATTTGCCCGAGGTCAACCAACGTATCAATTAGGGACCAAGTTCCTTATCCATTCGGTGAATTGAGCAATCAGCCAAAGCCTGCCACTAGAGGTGGAGTTCTGGCTTTCCTACATCTATTAACATCCTCACCTACACTGTGGGGACAGGGAAAGTGATGGTGACAATTGAAGCAGTAACTCCAGCAGCAGTAGTGGCTGAAGGGGAAGCACTGACCCTCCTCCCCATCTTTCACTCCTGCTCTACTTCTGAGGGCACTCAAAAGAGGAGCAGGAAGGAGCCTGGTGGATAAAGCATGAGCCTGGGATTCAGGGGACCTGTGTTCTAATCACAGCTCTTCCGCTTATGTACTGGATAACCTTGGGCAAGTCACTTCATTTCCCAGCTTTCTCACGATAAGAAGACAAAGCAGTCACTGAGTTTCATATAGGAGCCCAATCATTTTAGCTATTTAGTTAAGTTGATGTGTGTTGGGGAATGCTTTTAATTTTATATTTGTTAAATTACAAAGTCAACTCTGCTTAAGGCTGATCAATTGACAGTTTAATAAAATAAGGGGAATGTTGAGCCCTCTGAGTACTATATGAAAGACAGCTGTTGCCAGGAGTCATTTATTGCCTTAACTGATTAAAAGCTTAAAATCCAATGGAAAACTCAATGCTAAAAGAACTCTTAATTTTTGTTTCCTATACTCCACCCTATGTTCTCAATATTTAGGATTAAAATAAGGCTTATCGAAGACATCTTTTTCTGCTATTTTTTTTCCACCATTTTATCACAATGTAGGAACAATTCTATTTGTAGAAGTGAAAGATTGCTTAAAATATAAATCAAGTTTAGGCATGAGAGTGGTGGACAGTTAAAACATGAAGAGATCTGAAAAAAATGAACTACTTTAATTCATTCTGATCAAGTAGGATGATTCAGTTTGCAGTCATCCTCTTCAGGGTTCAGGACGCTACTCAGCACAGAGTGGGAACTCAACAAAAAACAGATGATTGACTGACTCCTGCTTCAGGGAGATATGAAAGACATAATCAAAAGAAGGCTGTTTCCTATATAATTAAGGCAGTCTACAAATATAAGACCACTAGAATTAAGCAAGAAGAAAGTGATTAAACACAAATCATGGCAACTATGATTGGACTATTTTCTAAACAATCACAGATGAGTGATTTAATTCAGACATTTCACTTTATGGGGAGGGGTATAAAGAGAAACAAAGGACTGTGCTCTTCTGGGATCAAAGTTTTTCTCTCTGTTCCCCTGCCTACCACCCAACTTTTGACCCCTGGGGAGTAAATTAATTTACCAGCAGAGGCAGAATCCTCCATGGCCATTTTTGAAAATTAAAGAGCGTAACTGAAATATCCTTAAATACTCTTTCCTGCCCTTTCTCCACCCATCTTCGATTCTTTCCAGATGATATGACCTGAGTTTCAAAGTCCCCAACTCCAGGGGAACTGTTCTCCTGTCAGAGTGGGCATTTGCCCCAGCCTCACACATTTGAAATTTATTGACATTTTACAAGGTTTATTTAGGGTTTGAGTCTACCAGCATTTATGCTACTCCCTGATTGTATCTGTGCATTAACTCTTTAAGATAATTGCAGCAATACATCACTTCACTTAATGAAATTCACCCTCTAGTCATGAAAGACAACCCAGCTGGAAGCACTGTAGAAAAAGAAGAGGATAGTTTCAAAGACTATGGGCTATCATCCTCCCTAGGCTTTCTACCTCTTCCTTGCCCATCAGGCTCCCCCAAGCTCAGCCTAGTGGAAAGAGCATGGGCCTGGGTGTCAGAAGGTCATGAGTTCTAATTCCGGCTCATCCACTTTTCTGCTGTGTTACCTTGAGCAAGACACTTCACTTCTTTGAGCCTCAGCTGTCTCATCTGTAAAATGAGGATTGAGACTGTGAGCAATCAGATAAACCTGTATCCACCCCAGCATTTAGTAGAGTGCCTGACACATAGTAAGCACTTACAAATAGCATAATTATTATCATTATTTGGTAAACTGGAGCAGACATGTATATATTAATAATGGAAATTGCCCATAGTTGGATTGCTATTGCAGGTGATTCAGTCAGAGGATGATGCTCATTAGCAGGTTGTAAAAAAATCCCTTCCATTGGGTGGGGGATGGTTAATAGGCAGCCCAGACATTCCAGTAATCCAATTGAAGGCACTTTAGACAATTAGCACCTCTGTTTCATACCTCATTAGTATAAAAGGATACAGTGAGCACTGAAAACGTATTCTGTGAGTGAGCACCTTTTTCCTTGTGAGTTCAGTCACATGCTCAGGGAAATCTTTCTGCAGGGCTTCCTGCTTTGATTCAATCCCCTGACTCTTCTTCTTTGTCCCTTGCTCAGTTCCATGGGTGTACTGCTTGTCTCTTTTCACTTCTTTGTGGTTGTATGGGATTCCTTAGTTCCTTGATTCCATTGCACTCTCAATAGCTCCTATGCTGAACTAGGCTTTTTTTTTATGGTGTTTGTTAAGCGCTTAGTATGTGCAAAGCACTGTTCTAAACTCTGGGGGGATACAAAGTGGTCAGTTTGTCTCACGTGGGGCTCACAGTCTTAATCCCCATTTTACAGATGATGGAACTGTTTTGTTAATTGTCTGTCAGAAGACACCTCCAGACATCACCATCCTTCTCCTGGTCCTCTCCCTTCCTCTTATTTTCATTTCTAGAGCCCTCAACTATGACATTATCCTTGATTTATCTCTCCCTTTCAAACAATCACTTATATTTATTGAGTGCTTATTTCTTACAGAGCACAGTACTAAGTGCTTGGGCGAACACAATGCAATAGAGTCAGTAGACCCATTCCCTGCCCACATTATTCCATCTCACTAAATCCTGTCGGTTCTTCCTTCACAACATTTCTATAACCATCTTCTTCATCTCCATCCATACTGCCTCCAATGATTTGCCGTTCGCTGCCTTGACTACTGCTCCCCCTTCTAGACTGTGAGCCCACCGTTGCGTAGGAACCGTCTCTATATGTTGCCAACTTGTACTTCCCAAGCGCTTAGTACAGTGCTCTGCACACAGTAAGCACTCAATAAATATGATTGATTGATTGATTGATCAACCTTTTTCCAAAATTTCCTGTCTACAGTCTTCAGGGCCCTTCTGAAATCCCGTCTATTCCAGGAGTCCTTCCCCAATTTATCTCTCATTACCCTACCCTACCAGTTTCCTACCCTAATATAACTTCAGCACTTCCACTTCAGCTAACTTCTTGCTGATCCCTCCTCGTATCCTGTCTCTGGCCTGGAATACCCTACCTCCTCAAATCCAACAGAAAATTAATTACTCTCCCCACTTTCAAAGCCTTACTGAAGATTCATCTCCAAGAGGACTTTCCTGACTAAGCCCTCCAATTCTCCCACTCCCTTCTGTGTCACCCTGACTTGCTCCCTTTATTCATCCCTCCTTCCAGACCTGCAGTATTATCCCACAGCCCCACATATACTATCTGTAATTTATTTACTTATATTAATGTCTTGTTTCCCCCTCTAGACCCATTATGGGCAGGGAATGTGTCTGTTTATTGTTATATTGTACTCTCCCAAGTGCTTACTACAGAGCTCTCCATACAGTAAGCACTTAATAAATATGACTGAAATGAATGAATAAACGAACTACCCACCCCCATGCACCACAATGTGCCAGTTCAATCATTCATTCAATCGTATTTATTGAGTGCTTACTGTGTGCAGAGCACTGTACTAAGCTCTTGGGAAGTACAAGTTGGCAACCTATAGAGATGGTCCCTACCCAACAGTGGGTTCACAGTCTAGAAGGGGGAGACCGACAACAAAACAGTGTATACATCTTTTATACTCTATTGTTTCTGCCTATCTTAATTTCTTTTAGATTCTGTTTCTCCCACTAGATTACAAGATCTTTGAGGTAGGATTATGTCTGCTAACTCTTGTTTCACTCTACCAAGCTTTTAGAAAACTACTTGGCACAGAGAATGTATGCAGTAACTAATAATGATTGATAATTCTGCATATCTGAGCTTTTAAAACACTTTTTTACACACTTGGCATGAAATTGTCAACTGGTGAACCAAAGAGCCTGTTCCCTTACAAAATTATATCTTTTTGTTGTTGATTTGAAAAAAAAACCCTTCAAAACAGTACTTCCTACAGATTAGCTGTGGCTAGCTAATATGAATGAAACTGAATTCAATTTCAGATCTCCTCATTGCCCTGTGTGAGCCTAAAGATCTCTTTTGGATTTCTGTGTCAAACTGAATATAATTTCTTTCTGTTTTTGTTCACGCAGGAAATGACCTATTTCTAGTCGCAGTTCATGAGCTGGGACATGCTCTAGGGTTGGAGCATTCTAACGACCCCACAGCCATCATGGCTCCATTTTACCAGTACATGGAAACTGACAATTTCAAATTACCCAATGACGATTTGCAGGGCATCCAGAAGATATATGGTAAGTCACTGCTCTATCAAACTTCTCTTTCATTACAGCCACATGGGGACTTAAACCCCCTCCCCGAACCCACACACTAATTTCTCTCCCCTCCAAATGGGTACTCTACATGTCAGGGAGAAACACAAAAAGTATCTGGCCTGTTGGCAAAATATTTTTTTCAATTCAGGCTCTGTTCGCCACCTTCCCAAATGCTTTAACAAGTAATATAACTGTGGGAAAATTCCAGGGACATCCCCCTGTTCTGTGTTATGCCTCTCACAGTTTATGTTGAAGCCTGGATTCGAGATGCTAATCTTGAATATTTGCATTGAGGTAGAGAATTCTAGCTGTTTAAGACACGTTAGCTGGGGCCAAACAAATTTGAGATACCTGCTCACACTACCCAAATGTTTAACTCTGTTTAGGGGTTTCAACGTACACACCTTCCTTGGCACATAACTTTCCAGCGCTTAGGACAATGCTGTGCACACAGTAAGCACTTAGCAAATGCCATCATTATTATTATTTGTGACACCAAAATTTCCTTTGTGAGATGAATGTAACAAATTGATCATAAATGCCTTAAATTACCAATTTAACACTTTGAACTAAGTGGGGGAGGAGGGGAAATGGAGAATGAACACAGTAGGCCTGAGGGGCCATTATAAAACTTATAACAAAAAAAAATCCCCTACACACTAAACAAAGCCAGAATTTATGGGGATTCAGTAGATGTAAGCAATTAACTAGAAAGAAAGAGAAAGATTATGCTTCAATTTTAAGGTAACCATTATTCCCACAGTATAAACGTTGACCTTTATGAAGACATTTATTTCAAATAAAATTGTAAAGCGCTTGGCACCTCTAATTTACACTTGATGAAGCCGTTTGTTTAAATTAATGGGATATGCTTTCAGTCTTACAGTGCAAAGACAGATCTGTGCTATCTACATGTTAATCCTCAGGGACCAGTGAATTTCATTTGCATTTTCAAAAACATAGTTTCGAATTAACTAATTTATTTTGCATTCATTAGTTTTACTTTCTAAATGCCTTGGTGTTAACTATTCAATCACTATTAAAATGGGGTGGAAGTCTTGCACCCTGATATCTGAGCTGTTAAAAAAATCAGACAGCTTGGTCCAGAAAAAGAGATCACGTGTTTTAGATGCTAGATATCTTTGTGATAAATGAGGTATTAAGTTGTAGTACCATACATAGAATGGGTCATTCAAGAAATGCATTGAGACTGATTTATTTTTTTTCTAAAGTACTTAAGTGAAAGGACTTTCATGCTCTGAGAAATACTGTGACTTAGGTAGGTCTCCAATATAGTATATCTCTTATTTGCAAAATGCCAAGTGTTAACAGCTGTGTGCTTGAGTTTTAGTAAATCCCACTTCCTTGGGAAGTAATGATTAACATCACTGGGAAATTACATTCACAAACTTTAGTTTGATTTAGAGACCCCTTGCAAATTAATATTTTGCCACCTGTGTTTTAATCAATAGGCAATTTAGATTCAATATTCAAATGAAAGCAGTAAGCAAGCAATTTATCAAAAATAACTCCATCAGACAGGCACAATGAAAGTCAAGAAAGTTACTGAACTCTTTTCAGGAGATAGGTGTCAAAATCTTTGGGTCATCAAACACTCCCACTTCTAATTTGCATCCTCACCAACAGTAGGTCCCAGAAATTTGAAATCAGCTTCTCAGGGGATTTGGTCACATGACCAACAGGATTCACTCCATTAAAATGTCATAAGGAATGATGGAGGAAGGATTGCTTTGCCCCAGTTCCAAACTCAGCTTTATGATGATCTAGAAGACTTGTGAGATCAAGTCACCAGTACTTCTCGCTGATGAATGATGTATTCTCCAGCACATATTTTCCAGTATTGTTCCAGTTTTGAGCAAGCTAAACACTGCCCTCCTGTTTTCACAAGGTCCACCTGATAAGATCCCTCCACCAACCAGGCCTTTACCAACAGTGCCCCCACATCGGTCCCTTCCTCCCGTGGACCCCCGGAAGAATGACAGGCCCAAGCCTCCCCGGCCACCCACCGGCAAGCCATCCTATCCTGGAGCCAAACCCAACATCTGCGATGGGAACTTCAACACCCTGGCTATTCTTCGCCGGGAAATGTTTGTTTTCAAGGTAGGGAGCTGGGATTTTTTTTTCATTTTACCGTTTGATCGTGTCGGCATTGCTGTTTTAGAAAATAAGGTTCCATTCATTATAACTCCACTTTCCCAGACTTTTAATTTAGGAGGTTCCAAAAAAAGTCTAAAAAGCAAGCACATGAGTGGCTTAAATGTTGAGCGAAAGATTGCAGAAATGGTCTATTTTGGGAATGCATTCATGTCAGTGAATGCTGTAATGCCTATGAATTTAAGGGTAAATGAATGCAGCATGTTAGCCACAGATAAAAAAAGCCTAATTCAAGTCATGAATAGGAACTAATAGGGATGATTTTGTTGGGCGCTTAGCCACTCTGCAGTCATTTTATCTTTGGTTTGCACATCTCTTTGAGAACCCTGGAATTTAACTTTGCAATTAGACTCGTCATTTACAGAGGAGGTTCACCGTTATTTCGTGGCTTCTGTGGTTGGTTCCTTAATAAGTTAAAGTCTGCTCTACAAGACATAATTTGGTTTTTATTTTAGATTTTTTTCTACTAAATGTCATTTTGTTTAAAATTCAAGTTCATCCATATCTCATTCAAACAGAGAAGTGGAGGCTAAAATAAGGCTCTAGAGAGTTAGGTTTAATAGAGCTGGAAAGATCCAGAGCTTAAACTAAATCAGGCATCAGAGGGATGATCTTAATGAAGAAAAGCAATTGGAAAAGGCAGTGACTCCTTTGTATGGTTGTCTTTGGACTCAAAGAAGATGCCACCGACAGTGAAATTCACCTAGGCATCCTTTGTAGTTGAAATGGTCAATATGGGACCCAGAGTTCCTAGGCTCTATTGTCAAGTTTGTTGTTGGTGACATCTACAGTAATAGGTTGTCACCAGTATCTTTTAAGTCAATGCATTTATTATTGGAAAATGTTGTGTATAAATCATGATACTAAAGGTGAAACAGCTACATGTTGTATTACAGATTCATTTAGGTCTAAACTTGTCGAAAAGTAGCTATAGGATTGTAGTTGGTTTCCGATCATCTCCTTTCTCAGTTGCTTTGGATCGATCTATCAATGGTATTTATTTTGTGCTTACCATGGGCTGAGAATTGTACTAAGCACTTTGGGAAAGTACAGTACAATATAATTGGTTGACATGATTCCTGCCAACAAAGAGCTGACAGTGCACTGGGGGAGATAGATATTAAAATAAATTACACATAAGGGAAATTGTAGAGTGTAAGGATATGCGCACAAATTCATTCATTCATTCAACCATATTTATTGAGCACTTACTGTGTGCAGAACACTGTACTAAGCCCTTGAAAAGTACAATTCAGCAACAAAGAGAGAAAATCCCTGCCTACAATGGGCTCACAGTCTAGAAGGAAGGAGACAGACATTAAAACAAGTAAACAGGCATCAATAGCATCAATATAAATAAATAGAATTATATATATATATTCACATCAAACCAAATAGGCATTAATATAAGTAAATAGAATAATAGGTATGTTCATATATGCACAAGTGCTGTGGAGCAGGGGGAGGAGAGCAAAGGGAGTTAGGGCAATGAGGGGGAAGGGAAGGTGAGGAAAAAGGGGCTTTAGTCTGGGAAGGCCTCCTGGAGGAGGTGAGCCTTCAGTAGGGCTTTGAAGGGGGGAAGTATGATTGTTTGGCAGATTTGAGGAGGAAGGGCATTCCAGGCCAGGGGTAGGACACGTCCAAGCAAGAATGAGGCACAGTGAGAGGACTAGCATCAGAGGAGTGGAGTGTGCAGGCTGGGCTGTAGAAGGCGAGAAGTGAAGTGAGGTATGAGGGGGCAAGGTGATGGAGAGCTTTGAAGCCAATAGAGAAGACTTTCTGCTTGATAGATAAATAGGAAGCAGCATGGCCTAGTGAATACAGCATGGGCCTGGGAGTCATAAGGTCCTGAGTTCTAATCTAAGCATTGTCATTTGTTTGCTGCGTGATCTTAGTCAAGTCACTTCACTTCTCTGGGCCTCAGTTACTTCATCTTCAAAATGGAGATAAAGACTGTGAGCCCAGTGTGGGACAGGGACTATATCCAACCCAACTACCTTGTATCTACCTCAGCATTTAGTTCTGTGCCTGACATATAGTAAGTCCTTAACAAAACCACAATTACTGTTATTATTCATAAGTGCTGTGGGGCTGGAGTATCAAAATGCTTAATGATAATAATGGCATTTATTAAGTGCTTACTATGTGCCAAGCACTGTTCTAAGCACTTGGGAGGTTAGAAGGTGATCAGGTTGTCCCACTGGGGGCTCACAGTCTTAATCCCCATTTAACATATGAGGTAACTGAGGCACAGAGAAGTTAAGTGACTTACCCAAAGTCACACAGCTGACAATTGGTGGAGTTGGGATTGCTCTTTCCACTGAGTCATTCTGCTTCTCAAGAGGTAAATAGCCAAGTACATAGGTGACACAGAGGAGAGGGCAGAAATGGAAAATGAGGGCTTAATGAGGGAAAGTCACTTGGAAACATTATGACTCTAAGAGGGTTTTGAAGCCGTGTAGAGTTGGACTGTTGGATATCAAACAGGGAGGAAGTCCAGGCCAGAAGAAGAATGTGGGTGAGGAGTCTGTGGAGAGATAGATGAGATTAAATTACAGTGGGTAGATTGGCATTCTAGAAGTGAAATGGACTGCTTGGGTTGCAGTGAGAGATCAGTGAAGTAAGGTAGGAGGGACAGAACTGATTGAGTGCCTTATTTAACATAAATTTGGCACTTTTCTAGTCATTTATTGTACAATTTGCAAGAAAACTAGCCCATAATATTATCAATCCTAGCCCTATAAATGAGTCTTAGTTTTTGACACCAAGTTCTAGAGTTTAGAGCTTCTCTTCCCTGCTTGTTTCTCTGTTTCACTCCTGAAAAAAAAAAATAATGTTAATTGTGCAGATAGCAAAGCAATCTAAATTTATCTTGGAGATGTTTGGGTTAGGTTCATTACTATTTTGGAGGAAACTCATTATATGTTGAAATATTCTTCTGGCTAGAAGGAGGCATCAATAAAGACATTCAGTCTTATAAAAATCAAACCTCTTGTCAGTCTTTTCCAAAGGAAATGCCATAGATTTGGATCGATACCTCACATCACATGCTGGTTTATTCATCTTTAGAAAAGAAGGGCTATATCAGTCTGTGTGAACAACACAGAAAGGTTAGGGAAAAATCAATTTTTCTATGTTGACATTACACACAATATTAAAATATTGGCTTCATGGTGATGCCATCCAAACATTCATCTGAGGAACAACAGAATATGCTTTCTCAGTCATTGTTGATATAGGTCGATAAATAATGAAATGTGGTCCCACATATGAAATGTCCTACCTACCGAAAGCTGAACTTTCAAATATAGATTTAGCATAATTTATTTTACACAATGCCCGGCATTTCATTTGTTAGAAAATAAGTTACTATCTAATATAATATTCACAAGGACAGCAGAGTTTTCAAGAAAAATCAATGATTTTCTTCAAGCTGATGAATTAGATTTGTTATTTCTCAGAATGTCCTGCAATACTAATTTGTGTTATTCCTGTTCTCCTTTCAGAGCTGCTTACAAGGAGAAATGAATGCAGCAGTTGATTTTCTTTCTCATCTCTATTAATTGTTAAGCTTCAATTGACAGTGCAATAACTGTCACAAAATGCATGATCAATCAGTCCATGGTTTTTGAGTGTTTACTGTGTTTTAAACACTGCACTGAGCTCTTGGAAGAGTATAGTTACAAAAGAGTTGGTAGAGATGATCCCTGCCCTGGAGAACAGTGCTTGGCCCAGAGTAAGCGCTTCACAAATACCATCATCATTATTATTACTGAGAGTTCCATGTCTTTTAAACAGTTCATTAATCTGCATTTGCCTAGGTTTACATTCATCCAAAGTACTAGTCCTGGCTTCTGGGTTTAGTAAAGAAGCATCATGGCCTAGTGGATAGAGCATAAACCTGGGAGTCACGAGGACCCTAGCTTGAAGCAGAAGCAGCGTGGCTCAGTGAAAAGAGCATGGGCTTTGGAGTCAGAGGTCATGGGTTCAAATCCCAGCTCTGCCAATTGTCAGCTGTGTGACTTTGGGCAAGTCACTTAACTTCTCTGTGCCTCAGTTACCTCAACTGTAAAATGAGTATTAATACTGTGAGCCCCCTGTGGGACAACCTGATCACCTTGTAACCTCCCCAGTGCTTAGAACAGTGCTTTGCACATAGTAAGTGCTTAATAAATGTCATCATTATTATTATTATTATTGAATCCCTGCTCCACTATTTTTCTGTTATGTGACCTTGAACAAGTTACTTACCTTCTCAGTGCCCCAGTTATCTCATCTGTAAAATGGGGATTAATATTGTGAGCCCCATGTGGGACACAGACTGTGTCCAACCTGATTAGATTGTATCTACCCCAACACTTACTACAGTGTCTGGCACATTGTAAGTGCTTGACCAAATACCATTAAAAAAAAATATTGGTCCCAGAAATGGTTGCTTGTGTGAGTAGTCACTCTAGGGGTGAAGGATCTGATGGAGGGACCTTAGGACAGCCTGTACACTAGAATATGGAAAGACAAGTTCATTCTCACAGTTCTAAGGACTGGAGTTGGTACAAAGTAATCATATCGGATGCAGACCTTGTCCCACATGAGACTCACAGTCTGTAATCATTGAACAAAGGAGAGGAAAATCTGGTGGGAGCTATAGGGAGGAGGAATGTGGTAAGGTGGACAGGGAATGTGTCTGGGCATTGTTGTACTCTCCCAAATTCTTAGTACAGTGCTCTTCACACAGTAAGCACTCAATAAATGCAATTGAATGAATGAATTTATAACACACACACACACACTCACTATTTCATAAGGACTCAATAAATAATTGATTGGTAAATGCAAAGCTTAATGAAAACAGAGCTAATGGGTGAATGGTTACATAGGTTAGAGAAGAGAGGGTAAAAGATATGTGAGAGAAAGATTGGTCTGTGAAGGACTGCAAATCACCCTTGTGTACAGTTTATCATTGGATGATAAACTTCTGGGGGAAAGGTGTCTTTCTGATTTCCTTTTCATTCCTCAAAACACCTCGTTCAGTGCTTTACGGTGGGCACTCAAATACTGTTGGCTAAGGAAACTGGATTTTCCTGTTAGAAAGTCAAAAGAAATAGCCTCCTTAGAAATCATTGTTCACCTGCCAATAGAAGCCATAACCCACACTTTCCTCATGTTACATGAAGAAAAGAAAGATCTTCCTGCTCTCCTTCCATTCATGTTGTCACTAAAAGCCTTCATTGTAGGGATTATAAACCTGGAAAATCTCTGAAATGTGAAGAGCTTTATGGTCTTCTTTTTCTCTCCTGTGGCTGCCAGCTAAGAATAGTCACACCTGGAAAACAGCACTTGATCCCTCTTGTGAAATATATCTATGGGCTACGTGGGGACCGGACACTTTATTTGCTCATTCATATATTCCTCCTCTCTCCCCACCGCCCCCTTTCTTCTCCTCTTTCAGTTCCCTTTCACTCTTTCTCATCTCCCTTTCTCTACTTTCAAAAGTCTTCTGAGGAAGAACTAAGTAGAAGCCAACTTCAGTATCTGGGGCAGCTTTGACAGTCATTTAGAGCAGGTCCTGGGGTTTCTAGATTGAAATCCACAGGGAGATTAAAAAAATTAAACCTAAAAATCAGGGAAACATGTCATCCTTGGTTTTATAGAAATGAGCTGGCAGTTTTTCATTACCTGGTGGCCACATTTCATATTTCTGTGATTCCTGAGCTTTTACTTCAAATTCCTTTTAGAATCATGCATGCCTGCATTAAAGATTCACTAATCCAAAGGACTGAGAGGGAAAAATACCTGGTTCATCAGAAAGGAAACTGTACAAGACAGTCACATAACCCTACCTGGGGAAAGGAGGCAACATCAAGTCTAAAGAGCACCCTCCCCTCTAGTCTTTAAGCTCACTTTGGGCAGGGAACATGTCTGTGAAGTCTGTTGTGTTGTACTCTCCCAAGCAATTAGTACAGTGCTCTGCACATAGTGAACACTCAATAAATACCACTGATTGATCATCAACCTTACAGGCAACATCAGCAGAATTAATGGTGGCTTTAAGGTAGAGTTGAAAAATAAAAAAAAAATCAAAAAATTGATTTTGCAAAGTTTTCTTAGGAGAAAGAGGCAGCATAGCCTAGTGGAAAAAGCACAGGAGTTCTGTCTTCTAATCCCAGGTCTGCTATTTACCTGTTGAGTGACCTTGGATAAGTTACTTAACCCCTCTGGACCTCAGGTTCCTCGTCTATAAAACAGGGATTCAATCTGTGTTCTTCCTCCTACTTATATTGAACACTTGTTATATTGTACTCTCCCAAGTGCTTAGTACAGTGCTCTGCACACAGTAAGCACTCAATAAATAAGATTGAATGAATGAATGGGACAGGGACTGTGTTTGAACCTATTATCTTCTACCCCAATGCTGAGTCCAGTGTGTGGCACACAGGAAAAGTTTAACAAATACCACAGTCATTATTATTGTTATTTATATTATATTGATATAATTAGATTTTGTTGCATGTGGTTGTGATTCACGGACTGTTCAAAAGCAGCCTAGGAGGATTGTACTAGACCCACTCCAAAGGAAGACATCTGAGCTCCGAGGTAGAAACGCTACATGTTTTTAGCTCCTGATCTGGGACCTAGTCAGGGAAGGAGGGCAGAATTAGTGGAGTGCTAGAGTATGTATAAGCAAATCAAGTTGTACACAGTCTATGTCCCATATGGGGCTCACAGTCTTAATCCCCATTTTGCAGATGAGGCACAAAAAGTTTAAGTGACTTGCTCAAGGTTACACAGCAGACATGTGACAGAGCTGGGTTTAGAACCTAGGTCTTCTGACTCCCAAGCATGTACTCTTTCCACTAGGTCATGCTGCTTCCTTTCCATTTTTAAAAATGTTCGTATTTTGTAATGCTATCTCTTGCAAATAAATCTGTCTTGAACTGAGCAATAAGGTAGAGTTGCTATCAATTAAGAAACCTCAGGTTCTTTTAGTTTCAAGGAAGTGGTAGTTCAAGGTTCGTTCTCGCCTGTCCCACCATCAACCCCTGGCTCCCATCCTTCCCCTGGCCCCCATCCTTCCCCTGGCCTGGAATGCCCTCCCTCCACACATCCGCCAAACTGGCTCTCTTCCCCCCTTCAAAGCCCTTTGGTGAGCTCACCTCCTCCAGGAGGCCTTCCCAGACTGAGCCCCCTTTTTCCTCTCCTCCTCCCCATCCCCCGCCTCCCTGCCTCCTTCCCCTCCCCACAGTACTTGTATATATTTGTACAGATTTATTACTCTATTTTACTTATACATATTTACTACTCTATTTTGTTAATGATTTGCATATAACTATAATTCTATTTGTTCTGATGATTTTGACACCTGTCTACATGTTTTGTTTTGTTGTCTGTCTCCCCCTTCTAGACTGTGAGCCCATTTTTGGGTAGGGACCGTCTCTATATGTTGCCGACTTGTACTTCCCAAGTGCTTAGTACAGTGCTTTGCACACAGTAAGTGCTCAATAAATATGATTGAATGAAAGAAGGTTAAGTTCTCAGCAAGGGCTTCTGGCTGTTGTTCAGGAAGAGCAACCAAAACCTAGAGACAGTGAAGAAGAATGCTCAAGAATTAAATAGAATGGAAAGCTGTGGTGGAGCAACATTAGAATAGTAACAGTAATGAGATTTTTTTTTCATCAAGTAAGAATTAAAGTTCTCCACTTTCATGTTCTTGAAAAAATAAGATTTTCATTCTGAGCACCCAAAAAAAGATTACTAGAAAACCGTTGGTTTTTTTCTCTTTACATTTCTTGTTCTTACAATTATTTCTAAAGCTATTTGTGTTTAAACAAGACCTTTCTCATTTACAATCTTCCACTTATTTCTACAGGGAAATCAAAGTGCCAAGTGTTCCCATGGCAACAGGCTGGTCCAAATTCTGCCCTCTGTTACACTGGCACAATTTCTATTGAAATTGTTATGCCCTTGGAACTGAAGGTAGAGTTGAGTTTTGTTTTATGAAGGTAGGGATTATGGCTTGGATAAAAAAAAATACAAGGCAGAATGCACATTTACTTTTGGAGAGTGAGGCATCTCCCTTCATTTTCCCTCTCTTTCCAAAGGCAAGAGGATTGTGGATCCTGTGTTACTTCAGTGTTCATCAGCCTTTAGGAATTAAATGTTTGCCATAGAACCCCAAGAGGAATTCCTTTCTGGCAACATGATCCTCCGTTACTGGATTCCAAACAATTGTTCCTAAATTATGACCAGGATCACTTTGTCTACAATAAATGCCCATTTTCCCCTTTGGTTGTTCATGTGAAAAACAGTGTTTGGACCTAAAGTATCATTAGCCTACTAAAGACACTTTGAGGAATAATCAAAAGAAAATTTCAAATTCCTGGGTCCTTATTCTTTTAGATGCTACTGTCTCCGCTTTATTTGTATGAGTTGATAATGTTAATGGTTTTTACTAAAGTCTACAAATTGAATTCATTTGAATTAAAAATCTAAGGAATAAATATCACTTCTTTTCCAGAAGAGAGTTAGTGTTGAAATTGTATCTATAATGCACATCCCTGATCTCATGCTGTGAAAATACCCATCATCTATGTTGCCCTTGAAGTTAACCTACTTTCCTTGAAACATTTGGGCTATAAATCCTCGGATTATCCCCTTAAAAGATTAACTTGAGGAGTGGTATTTAGTGTGACCTAGTGGAAGGGGTAGATTGAGAGTCAGAAGAAGTGGATTCTACTCTTGGCTCCACCGCTTGCCTGCTGCGGGAACAAGTGACTTCACCTCTCTATGCCTCAGTTACTTCATTTGCAAAATGGAGATTTTTTAAAAAAAGGTTTCCTTCCCTCTTAGTCTGTGAGCCTTGTATGGGGCAGGACCTGGGACTGATTTGATTTTTATTGTATTAACTCTAGCATTAAAGGTCAGTTCATAATAATAATAATAATAATTATGGTACTTGTTAAGCACTTACCCTGTGCCAAGCACTGCTCTAAAAGCTGGGATTGATACAAATTAGTCAGTTTGGACACATTTCTTCTCCCACATTATTATTATTATTATTATTGTGGTATAAGGCTCACAGTCTTAATTCCCATTTTTCAGATGAGGTAACTTAGGCTCAGAGAAGTGAAGTGACTTCCCCAAGGTCACACAGATCACAAGTGGCAAAGCCAGGTTTAGAACCCATGACCTTTTGTCTCCCAGGCCCGTGTTCTATCCACTAAACCATGCTGCTTCTCCTTTCATGGCACACAATAAGCATTTCATTGACAATATTAGCATTGTCATCATTATTACTATTTACCTACTGTCTTCTTTTACAATTTTTGGATTGAAATGATTATTCAAATAGTTTCCTTGGAAGGGTGCTGCTGAGGCCATTTTTCATATCATCAAAGTACCAAAATCAGTAGAAATGGACTAATATTAAGGCAGGAGAATATTTTGGTAAAAACTGATTTAAAAAATCATTTTTTTTCCCATAAGGTCAGAGGTTAGAATTTATAACTAAAGAATAGACACCCCTCTGCCTTGGGTTGATTCAGTTGTTCAACTATCTGGACCAGATGATTATTCTTCGAGAAGCATGCCAGCCAGCCACTAATTCATCCAGTGACTGGTAGGGGAGGGCTGAGTCCCTTTATCACTGTTTCTCTAGGCATTGACCACATTTTTCATTCCAAAGCAAATTCACCTCATTGAACTCACCAGCACTCCCCATGTTCGGTGTTCCTTGATGCATCTGGTTTCTTTGACAGGTGTTTTCCATAATAAAAGAACATTCTACTGTCAGGTGGCTATCGAAAAGGTGGAGGTGTTTGTTATATACAGCAGTAGCCAAGCCTTGATCAAGCATATCCCTACTGGTACAGTGTTGGAAAAGTGGAATTGCTCAAGTTCTCACTCCCCTGACTAGTCTTCCTACCTACTGTCATAATCACTATAGAGCACTTACTGTGTGCAGCGCACTGTAGTAAGCACTTAGGAAAATACAGTACAGTGGAGTTGATAGACATGTTCTCTGTCAGGTCCTTTCCTCTGACTTTACCTTTTATAAAAATAATATTTGTATTTATTAAGTGCTTACTCTGTGCTAAGCACGATATCAAACTCTGGGACAGGTACAAGATAAGCAGATCATATAGACTATATATATCTGTAATTTATTTATATTAATGTCTGTTTCCCCCTCTAGACTGTGCTATTGTTGTGGGCAGGAATGTGTCTGTTGTTATTAAGCACTCTCCCAAGTGCTTAATAGAGAGTAAGCACTCAATAAATATGATTTAATGAATGAATGAATAGTCTCTGTCCCATGTGGGACAGAGGTAGAGAAACCAGCCATTTCAGCCACATTTTATAGATAAGAAAACTGAAGCACAGAGAAATTAAGTGAATTGTCAATGGTCATACAGCTGGCAAACAACATGGTCAGGATTAGAATCCAGGTCACCTGACTTCCAAGTCCATACTCTGTCCACTAGACTAGAATGCCGCATCCATCATATTTAAACCCAGGGGCAGATCTTTTTAGTGTGAACTGCAATGCTTAGCACTGTCACCTGAACTGAATTGACATCCTCCATGGTTTCTCAGCCTGGAGATCACCCAAAGTCTGGCTGAAACAGATCAGGGTTGCTCTAATGTGAACCGTATTTCCTTTGTTCATTTAAAATATGATCTTAGAGAAGCAGCATGGCGTAGTAGATACAACATGGGCCTGGGAGTCAGAAAGTCATGAGTTCTAATCCTGGTTCTGCCACTTGTCTCTTGTGTGACCTTGGGCAAGTCACTTCACTTCTCTGTGCCAGTTACCTCATCTGTAAAATGGGGATTGAGAATGTGAGCCCCACCTGGGACAAGAGACTGTGTCCAACCCGATTTGCTTATAACCACCCCAGCGTTAAGTACAGTGCCTGGCACATAGTAAGCACTTAACATATACCATTATTATTATTATAATTATTATAACTATTATTATTATTATTCTGTTGGCATATAATAAGTACTCAACAGGGATGAACTGGAACCTGATCTGACTCAAAGTCAAAACTTTACTGATCCAGATAACTTCCACTGGACATCAGTACTCCTTTAAGCAGTAACAAAGAAGTATTCAAATATTGGTCTATGTGACTATGAGATCAGCCCTAGGTCCACTGTTCATGTGTTTAAACCCCCCAGATGCACTCATGGATATTGGAATACAGAGGAAAAAACACTGGGACCTTAGGAAGTCTTCATGCAACTCAATGATACCAAGTTCAGACTGTCAACTAATAGGGATGTGGTGAAACTGCTCAATGAATTTTGTAAGAGAGCAATCAAACCCACGTGGTCTCCAAAGGTGTAATGGAATCAACTGCATGGTCTTAAAATAAGATGAATCATTAAATCTATCAACAATAAAACAAAATTATACCTAGCAACATTTTATCCCACAAAAACTTCAACTTTCAATCAACTTATGAAATTAACTTTGAAGAGATTTTCACCAGATAAGGACTGAATTCTGATCACTAAAGATGGCATTGCAATCTGCCTGCTGAAGGGATCTAGGGAAAGGTTGTTTTCCAAATTATTTCCCTCAGTGAACTGATTAAAAATATTCTTTTGGCAAGAGAACAAAAAAGTGCATCATTGACACAAAATAATTACAAAACATCGTAGCAAGGAATTACGCTGAGACATAGCTTCAATTTTATACCTCAGTGTTATCTTGTAATATTAACAATGCTTTGTAATTGGGGCTACATTCTAATGGGACAAAAGGGAATCATAGCGAAAACACTTCCAACAAAGGCTTAATTAAAATTTCTTGTTGTACAAAATCATGGGCTTTCAAGCAATTTGGGTAAACATTTTGGGAAACAGTTGGAATTGTTGCTAATGCTAGTTGTCAAATAGTATTAATTGTTTCTCAAAATATTTAGTGGCTTTAAATTATAGGTGAAGTATTCTCCCTGAAACCTTGGAATTGCATTTGCTGGCATTCTCCTTCCTGTTCAGTTTTGTGGGCCAGAGATGGACTTGTTTAGTACATATGAACTTGCATTTTTCTGCATTTCACTTTTCCTCCTCAGGTTACCTGGGTTTTGAGTGACTTGACATCTTGAAACAGAATGCCTCAGATGAGGATTTATGTTTCCAACTGTGGCCAAACAATGTTTTTTATTATTATTACATGATATTATTCCAAAGCCAGAACATTTCATACATGTATCCCCTGCTTACAGACACATTTGGTGGCCTAAATTGTGCTCAATTGTTATGTTTTATTTTGATTAAAAAAAGGATGAGAGCTAGGTCATTTTTACAGGGTGCCTAGCACTGGTTCTTGGAAATAGAGTTAACTAAATTCAATAGCATCATCTCCAGCAGCGTTGTTTCTTCATACCTGGAAAATCATCCAATCATGTGCTTTTGTCCTCCAGATTTTCAGTCTGGAGTGAAACAGTGCTGAATAAATGGTCCTGTCCTGCTCAGACTGTTTGGCCCTGCTGCAATGAAACAATCAGTCAATCCAGTAGTAGGGAAAAATGTAGCTATATAGAATTCATCCTTCTTGGCCCTCTCCCTGCTCTGGAGTAAATGAGAAAAAGGCATAAGACACTTATTTAGAGCTGTGAAGGGCCAGTATAAGGACACAGACTCCATGAGCCTTGTTTGGTTCAGACTGTGGCTTCACAGTCCCTCATCTGTCAGTACTGTCTTAGGCCTGGGGTCAGTGGAAGCAACTGGGGTGCTACTTTCCTGCCTACTCAGCAGTTTTTTTTCATGTTTGCAATGGTTATAGTGCATGTGTGATTAACCCAGTGAGTAAGCTGGCCAATCAGTCAATTAGTAGTATTTATTGAGTACTTCCCTATGAAAGCAATGTGTACTAAGCACTTGGGAGAGTATCTTAGAATTAGCAGACATGATCATTGCCCTCAGGGAGCTTACAATCCAATGATGGAGATAGATATGAAAGGAAATTACAGATAAGAGGAAATAACAGAGTATACTTACTCTTGGGTGGTGCGAAAGTGCTGAAGTGTGTGTTGCGGGGAGGCATCAGGTGGGAAAATTAATCAGGGACATCCTCCTGGAGGAGAAGTAATTTCAGAAGGACTTTGAAGATGAGGACAATGGTGGCCTTTCAGATGTGAAGGGGGAGGGGATTCCAGGCAGGGAGACGAATGAACAAGCAGGTGGTGGAGGGAGATACTAGGCCCAATGAGTCATCAGAGATGAATGAAGCATGCAAACCCAGTGGGATGAGAGAGAGGATATATTTATCCACTCAGTTGATTGTCCACTCAGGGCACTTGAGTATATTGGACACTGAGGCATATGTGAGGTTACTTACATTTAGGCCGGGTACATAGTGTAGCAATAATGACGATAATAATAATTGTGATGTTTGTTAAGCACCTACTGTGTACTAATCTCTGGGAATACAAGATAATCAAGTGTGTCACAGTGCCAGTTGTATGTGGGACTCCCAGTGTAAGAGGGGGAAGGTGAAGAAGGGAAGTTCCCAGGGAAGTTAAGTGATTTACTCGAAGTCACACAGCAGGCAAATTGCAGTGTCAGAATTAGAACCCAGGTCTTCTGACTCCCAGGCCTGTGTTCTTTCCATTAGGCCATCCTGCTTCTCAGCATGGTGTTGTCATAAATACATTTTTCACAGAAGTATTTACATAGGGTACCCAGTCTCAATCCCCATTTTACAGGTGAGGGAACTGGGGTCCGGAGAGGTGAAGTGGCTTGCCCAGGGTCACCTAGCGGACAAGTGGTGGAGCCAGGATTAGAACCCAAGAGAAGCAGTGTGGCTTAATGGAAATGGAACGGGCTTGGGAGTCAGAGGTCATGGGTTCTAATCCCACCTCCACCACTTGCCTGCTGTGTGACCTTGGGCAAGTCACTTAACTTCTCTGTGCTTCAGTTGCCTCATCTTTAAAATGGGGATTAAGACTGTGAGCCCCAAGTGGGACAACCTGCTAACATCGTAACTGTCCCAGCACTTAGAACCGTGCTTGGCACATAGTAAGTGCTTAACACATACCATTATTATTATTATTAATAATATTAATAATAATAATAATAAGTATGCCAAGCCCATCTGAACCTAGAGTAACTTTTCCAGTGGACTCAACCCTTACACTACTTACTCTTGTCTTGTCTTATGCCGTCGAGTCATTTCCAACCCATAGCAACACCATGGACACATCTCTCTCAGAATGTCCCGCTCTCCATCTACAATCATTCTGGTAGTGTATCCAGAGAGTTTTCTTGATAAAAATACAGAAGTGATTTACCATTGCCTCCTTCCGTGCAGTAAACTTGAGTCTCCACCCTCGATTGTCTCCCATGCCACTGCTGCCCGGCACTGATGAGTTTTGACTTGTAGCAGATTGCCTTCCACTCACTAGCCACTGCCCAAGCTGGAAATGGAATGGGTAGACTCTCCCTCCTGTAGCCAAGACTGGTAGAGTACTGGAAACTCTCCAGGTGCAACCCTGAGAGGGGCTTACTTACTCTACACCATTCAATTCCCCTTCTGAGGTCCTGTGAATATGACAACTGCTTCCAAGCCACAGAGGCCACAGAATTCACTGTCAGGATCTGATGTCTTATGCTGTGGAGTCGGCTCTGACCCACAGTGACTCCACGGATATATCTCTCCCAGAACACCCCACCTCCACTTGTAGTCATTCTGGTAGTTTATCCATAGAGTTTTCTTGTTAAAAATACAGAAGTGGTTTACCATTGTCTCCTTTCTGGCAGTAAACTCAAGTCTCCACTCTCGACTTTCTCCTATGATGCTGCTGCCCAGCACAGGTAAATTTTGACTTGTAGCAGATTGCCTTCCACTTTGGTAGCCACTGCCCAAGCTAGGAATGGAATGGGCGTGTCTCTGCTTGACTCTCCCTCCCATAGCGAAGACTGGTAGAGTACTGGAAACTCTCTAGCTGTGATCCTGAGAAGGTAAGAGAGAGGCTAGACACTTAAAATAAAAATACAAGCTATAAAGGCTTCTGGTACAAGACAGAACAGACTATCCTGTATAAAATAGAATACCAGTGGGGTGTGCAAAAGTTAAAAGCACAGATGTGAGGCCTAAGGCCACTGCTAGCCCCTCCAGGCCCATGCCTTGATTGTCCCAGATTCAGGTCATGCTTGGCTTTTGCAGATCCAAGACTTCGCTCAGATGGGTAAATAGAGGTCATGACTGGGCTGGGACACAAAATCAGAGGCCTGGCTGGCACTAAATCAATTTCCATAGAGCCTCAGTGTTAAAATTCATGATTGCAATATTAAAACTGCTCCTCTCTTATGTTGACCAAAAGGCATGACTGCCTAAACCAGACTGTGTGATCTCAATGAAGAAGGCATATGGCTTAAGAAAATAAAATGGCTAGCAATGATTTTCACGTCATTCAGTTTAAAAAAGCCTGAAAAACTGTCATTTGACCAAGGAACATGTCTACCAACTCTGTTCTAGTGTACGTTTCCAAGCACTCAGTACAGTGCTATGCAAACAGTAAGTGCTCAGTCAATATGATTTATTGATTGATCGACCTTTAGTCAATAACAGAAAAATTTTGGTAGTCATTAAAATGCATACCTTAAATTTTAAGGTTATCCTTGTAAGTTAAGACTTCTATGTGTGTGAAAATTACCGTGGTTCTTCATTCTTGGCAGTCAGGGCCGTACCTGATTTTGGAGATATGCATGTACCTATGTGCAAACACACACACACACAAACATACAGTGAGTCAATCATACTTATTGAGCACTTAATATGTGCAGAGCACTGTACTAAGTGCTTGGGAGGGTACAATACAAGAATAAACAGACACATTCTCTGCACACACATACAAATCACTTACAAAGGTGATGCTGTTGACCATGAGATCCTTCCCATATGTACAAGTCTTGTTGAAAAGGCAAATTTTGGTGCCTCACATTCTCCTCCCATGATATTCTAGAAACATAGTTTCTTACTTCAGTTCATTACCGTCTTGCATTATTTGAAACAATGCTTCAGTGTATTTTTTAAATCAATTGGTCTCTCTTCTTAGCTTGTGTGTGTGTGTCCCCTTTTAGCTCACCATATAGCAGTTGTTTAAATATCCTGCTTTCCTTTTTTTAATAGTAGTTGTTAAGCACTTGCTATATGTTAAGCACTATTGTAAGCAGTGGGGTAGATGCACATTTATCAGATTGGACACAGTCACTGTCCCACATGGGGCTCACTGTCTAAGTAAGAAGGAGGAGGATATAATCCCCATTTTTCAGATGAGAAAACTGAGGCTCAGAGAAGTTAATAGACTTGTCCCAGTTTACACAGCAGGTAGGTGGCAGATCTGGGATTAAAAACCCAGGGCCTCTGACTCCCAGATCCATGCTCTTTCCACTAGGCCATGCCGCTTCCATTATTTTAACATGTTCAACCCAAAGAGACTGTGTTGCTTGTAGCTGGTAGATGTTGCTGATTAAGGCTCTCACCACTGATAATTTTGAATCTGCCATTTAATGGTGACAATAGCTCTCAGCAGACAATGGTGAAACTGCTCAAGAAACAAGATATGTCCCTTACTGGTGGGCCATCACCACAGCTTTCCAAACCTTCAATTTAGAATAAGGCCTGTGTCTTGTCTTCATATAGTAGTTCAACATTTTTAATGATACTTGTAAGCTACTGTGCTGAAAGAGTTTCCTTTTGGCTTGGAAACTTGGTAGCTCCAAGATCCATCATTGTATTGTCAAGTTTGGCTGTATAAAAAAGGTTGAATAGGCTGTAACCGACTCATCTGCCAGCTAAGATTAAAGAGAGTTGCTACTAGTTATTTTTATCATAATTTAGCAGGGTAATGTGGAAAAAATTAAGCCATACCCTTGGAAAAACTGTATTTTGGCCCTAAGAGAGAGTAATGTGAGCCCACTGTTGGGTAGGGACTGTCTCTGTATGTTGCCAACTTGTACTTCCCAAGCGCTTAGTACAGTGCTCTGCACACAGTAAGTGCTCAATAAATACGATTGATTGATTAATAATAATAATGGTATTTGTTAAGCACTTACTATGTGCGAAGCACTGTTCTGAACGCTGGGGAAGATACAAGGTGGTCAGATTGTCCCACGTGGGGCTCACAGTCTTTATCCCCATTTTACAGATGAGGTAACTGAGGCACAGAGAAGTTAAGTGACTTGCCCAGTCACACAGCTGACAATTGGCAGAGCTGGGATTTGAACCCATGACCTCTGACTCCCAAGCCCGTGCTCTTTCCATTGAGCCAGGCTGCTTCCATACCTTCTAATTAGCTTAGAAATCCATGAAATTGACAGTGGTTGCTCCAAGTGCTAGAAATCTTGGGTTCTCTTTTCGTTCAATGACCTGAATTCTGGCGGTTGGAAAGAGGCTATCAAGGGCTGCAGCTCGAGTAAGGAAAATTAAATAATTCCTAAATCTTCCCTGTCTATCTTGTGATTGTACTGATTGGACTAAGTGAGATCAGGGGTGGAGCCAGTATGTAAAAGCGTTGATGTTGACTGAATGGCCTAATCACCTCTAAATGACACCTTAAGTAGATAATGTTAAATTTTCCATAAACAGGTTTGGGTCAAATCTGGATTTTTATTCTGGAAAAAAAAATCCTTGATTTGTGTACTCACCCTAATTTTGCAGGACTCAAGTCCTTCAGTCTGTAAAATGTCACAGGTTTTTAGGTGGACTCAAAACCAATCGTTAGAAGCGGCGTGGCTCAGTGGAAAGAGGTCATGGGTTCAAATCCTGACCACCACATTCATTCATTCGGTCATTCAATCGTATTTATTGAGCGCTTACTGTGTGCAGAGCAGTGTATTAAGGGCTTGGGAAGTACAAGTTGGCAACATATAGAGACGGTTCCTGCCCAACACAGGGCTCACAGTCTAGAAGGGGGAGACAGACAACAAAACAACACATATTAACAAAATAAAATAAATAGAATAGTAAATATGTGCAAGTAAAATAAATAGTGTAATAAATCTGTACAGACATATATACAGGTGCTGTGGGGAGGGAAAGGAGGTAGGGTGGGGGGATGGGGAGGGGGAGGAAGGGGAGAGAAAGGAGGGGGCTCAGTCTGGGAAGGCCTCCTGGAGGTGGTGAGCTCTCAGTAGAGCTTTGAACATGTCTGCTGTGTGACCTTGGGCAATTCGCATAACTTCTCTGAGCCTCAGGTACCTCATCTGTAAAATGGGGATTACGACTGTGAGCCCCACGTGGGACAACCTGATCACCTTGTATCCCCCCCAGTGCTTAGAACAGTGCTCTGCACACAGTAAGTACTCAATAAATACGATTGAATGAATTTTTAAAAGACAGAATTTATAGCAAGCAGAATTATCTCGGCAATATAGAATGATTCCTTATAACAGTTTTCCCCAAGGAGTTTAAAGTTAGTCAGCCAAAAAGTATATCAGCATAAAATTTCCTCATTCCATGAATATGATCAGTGTATATGGAAACTAACTCTACCATTTCTTGCCAGCAGTTCATATTTGCCGTTAAGAAATTTTCTGTTTGCATCAGTTGGTATCCATAGCTAAAAGAATCAGTTCCTTCTTTACTCAAAGAGCATTGTCTGAGTGTACATGGGCTTAGCTATTCTGTGTGCTGTGGCTTTTATGTTTCAGACTTTCATTTTCCTTGACAAGAAAAGAACGGAATAATTGTCATATGAACATGCCATATGATAACTTTTTCTTTTATGCAGGCAAATTTGCTAACTTACCATGTTCACAGACTCCTGACAGAAAGTTAGATAGAAGGTTTTAATAGAAATTGTGGATCTTATAAAGTGTTCAGGTTGCTCCAAATAGTAATATTTTTTATTAGTAATGTGTTTTATGGTACGGAAATTGCTCATCTTTAAATTGTATCAGAAGAAAATTAGTTTAGTGTTTATGGACGATTATGAAATATTTCTGTATATTATCTTCACTTTACATATAATTCCATAGTGATATGGGTAGGCTTTGTAGCAAGTCATATGAGTGGGCTGTTGGTGAGAATTAAGTGAATTCAGTCAGTCTTGTGAGATAGCATTAAAATCTGAACAACTGAAAATCAAATACTAATAGCTGAATCCATTCAGACTCCAGAAATCAAAATCAGCAAGACTCTGTTGTGGCTGTCCTTCAATGAAGCTGGACAATTATATGATTTTATTTTAATTACTGAATGTTTGATGTACTGTCATGGAACTGCCTGGGCCCTTACTCAAAAGATTGGATCCACTGCCCTTCCCCCAACCCTCAGACTCTGTGTTGAGAGGGAGAATATTTATAAATAATATATTTAAAATTATTTAAAATAATAATAATGGCATTTGTTAAGCGCTCGCTATGTGCCAAGTGCTGTGGTAGATACAAGGTAATCATGTGGGGCTCACAGACTTAATCCCAATTTTGCAGATGAGGTAACTGAGGCACAGAGAAGTTAAGTGACTTGACCAAGGTCATACAGCTGACAAGTGGCAGATCCAGGATTAGAACCCATGACTCTGACTCCCAAGCCCATGCTCTTTCCATAAAGCCACTCTGCTTCTCTTATTCTTTATTTATTCTTTATTTATATTAATGTTTGTCTCCCGCTCTAGACTGTAAGCTCATTGTGGGCAGGGAACATATCTACCAACCCTGTTGTATGCTCTCAAACACTTAGTACAGTGCTCCATACAAGCTATGTGCTCAAAGATAACACTGATTGATTGGTCGATTGAGAAGCATTGGCTCAGCTTGGCTGCTAGGGAATTACTGTTGCTTCTAAAGGACCCATGACTAGAGTCTGCTTTATCCATTCATCTGGTTGCTTACTCTCTCCTAAAGTGGGGTTATTCAGGTCCATTTCTGGTCAGATCATTAGGTATACAAACCTCATTCCCAGCCTTGTGCTCAGGCCAAAGGAGCCTGTGGCAATAGGAGTGTGTGTTTTGGATGCACAAAATCGTTTGTTGTGATTCTAAATCTTTTCAGTAACTAGGAACATCAACACATTTGACAGATTATATAGTCTTCTAATGGAAAAAAGCTGGTACATTTAGAGTCTTTCATAGATGCCCCTTGGTATTTTTGTTGAAGGCTATATTATTTCTAACTATTTTAAATGAAAAAGAACATATGCATAACCCTCTCGACTTTTCACTATTTTAGACAAATTTCTGCTCCCCCCAATAGTTCAGCCATGAAAATCTTTCAAGTTGATAAAGGGGTTGTGTCTAGATGTTTTAAAGAAACAGAGTCATAGATTCTGAATGTCTTGAAAGGAGTAAAGTTTACTGAGTAATTCATCAACAGTATGTATTGAGGCATACCGACTGCAAAACACTGTTATCTTTTTTCTTACGTCAGAATACAGTGGAAGCAAGACATATGCTCCCTTTCCTCGAGGATTTATAATCTAATCAGGGAAACAAAGACAAAAATTATTTTCAAATGGTGGGAACCAGAGAAAAGAACAGGGCCATAAAGTATATTAGGAAAAAAATAGTTCAATACAGATCTACTAATTACCCTACCCATCATTTATTTCAATGCCTGTCTCCTTCTATAGACTGTAAGCTTCTTCTGGTCAGGGATCGCATCTGCCAATTTTATTGTATTGTACTATACCAAGAGTTTAGCACAGTGCTGTGAACACAGTAAGCACTTAATAAATACCAATGATCGATTGAATTATTAGTGGAATGTACAAATAAATATTTGTAAGTTCTGAGGAGAGGAATGAAATACATTACATAAGAATTAAGAGTGGGTGTTGGGTTGATGTGATTTGGGATTATGAAAAGTGATTAGAAGAAATGGGGGGATTTTAGAAGGGCTCTGAAGATATGGTAGGGCTAAAGTCTGGGAATTTGGGTGGGCAAGGTAGTTCCAGGCCTAAGGAACAGCATAAGCCACAAAATGGAGTGGGGAGAATCATGAGCTCTCTGCAGATAGGTGTTCCCTTTGGTAGTTTCATGAGTTTGGAGAGAAACTGAAGGCAGTGCCAGACATTATAAGCAATGAACATACTGGTACAAGGGACTATCTTGCATTATCATGGATAAACTTCATCATTAATGGTATCATCTGTTAATACAAAATATAACAAGATATTCCCCTCTCTCTTTTGTTGAATTTTGAATTAGCAGATGATAGCATTACCAATAGTAATAGTAATAATAATAATAATAATGGCATTTATTAAGCGCTATGTGCCAGGCACTGTTCTAAGCACTGGGGGGATACAAGGCAATCAGGTTGTCCCACGTGCGGCTCACCGTTTTAATCTCCATTTTACAGATGAGGGAAACTGAGGCACAGAGAAGTTAAGTGACTTGCCCAAAGTCACACAGCTGACGCTGCTATGGTACCGTAAAGACAGAGAAATGTGTATATATATTAATGTCGGTCTCTCCCTCTAGACTGTACACTTGTTGTGGGCAGGGAATGTGTCTGCCTATTGTTTGATTGTAAACTCCCACGTACTTAGTACAGTGTCCTGTACACAGTAAGTGCTCAATAAATACAACTGAATGACTGAATGAAGTTATACTGTTATATTGTACTCTCCCGAGGGCTTAGTACAGTGCTCTGCACACAGTGTGTAGCTGAGCCAGCATACACTAGGGGCCTCGCAACAGCAAAGAGCCCCAGAATGTTATTGTCAGTATTGGAGCAGCTCCTCAAGCCCCCACATCCCTCACCCTATAGCCACCTGGAAGATGGGGTTTTTTTGGTACTTGTAAAGCACTTAGTAGGCATCAAGCACTGTTCTAAGCACTGTTCTAAGGGTAGATGCAGGATAATCAGGCCATATGTTGGTCCTTGTCCCACATGGGGCTTACAGTCTAAGTAGGTAGGAGGACAGGTATTTTAAGCCCCATTTTGCAGTTGAAGAAACTGAAGCACAGAGAATCTAAGTGACTTAACCAAGGTTACACAGGAGGCAAGTGGCAGATCTGGGATTAGAACTCAGGTCCTCTGACTCCCAGTCCCATGCTTTATCCACTAGGCCATGCTGCTTCCCAGACTGATCCCAGATTGGGAGCAGAGCTGGTTTCACAGTTTTATACTCCAGCACCCCTCTCAGCACAAATTATGTTCTGTTTAGGAATTTCTACCTGATGAGTGCATCCATCTTGCAGTTTTCATTCATTCATTCATTCAATCGTATTTATTGAGCGCTTACTGTGTGCAGAGCACTGTACTAAGCGCTTGGAAAGCACAAGTTGGCAACATATAGAGATGGTCCCTACCCAACAGCGGGCTCACAGTCAAGAAGGGGGAGACAGACAACAAAACAAAACATATAAACCAAATAAAATAAATAAAATAGAGTAATAAATATGTACAAACATATATACATATATACAGGTGCTGTGGGGAGGGGAAGGAGGTAAGGTGGGGGGAGGGGGAGGGGGAGTAGGGGGGGATGAAGGAGGGGGCTCAGTCTGGGAAGGCATCCTGGAGGAGGTGAGCTCTCAGTAGGGCTTTTAAGGGAGGAAGAGAGCTGGCTTGGCGGATGTGCGGAGGGAGGGCATTCCAGGCCAGTGGGAGGATGTGGGCCGGGGGTCGACGGCGGGACAGGCGAGAACGAGGCACAGTGAGCAGAGGGTGCGGGCTGGGCTGTAGAAGGAGAGAAGGGAGGTGAGGTAGGAGGGGGGCAAGCACTTAGTACAGTGCTCTGCACACAGTAAGCGCTCAATAAGTACGATTGAATGAATGGACAGCCTTGAAGCCGAGGGTGAGGAGTTTTATTCAAGGAATTCAAGGTGACCCAAATAGTTTCAACGTCATAGCCAGAGTTGGTTACTTTTAAAAAATAAAGAGCATAGCTGCACAGATTTTACAGTACATTAATATTTTACTGTTGGCAATGGTTAGTGGTATATAGGTGAAGGAGAGGCTAATTTGATATAAAGCCAAAAAAAATCCATTAATTTTGCTCTGAAAAGTTTACAAGTTTTTTTTTAATGATTACTGACAGACTGAAATATGTTCAGTTTATTTGAAGATGCCTTCACTGTCAGCAATATTGAGCTCCTAAAGGAATCTAGAAAAGAGTTTAGAGTCAGAATGAAAACCAGAGGTGGAAATAAAATATTCATAGTAGTGTAGATTAGAGAGTTATCTTTTAGAAGTAAAGGAGATGTTTTTGATGCCGCTCACAGGTGAAAGAAAAGGCAGGGCTTGATAATAAATAAACTTAGCTGTTCTCTTAGAATAATAATATTTTTCCCAAATATAGATTCTTCCTAACATTTTGTTTTTTCACTTATGCATTAGTGTTTAGAGCATAGGGTGAGGCAGTTCTTTATGCTTCTCTGTAAGCATCTGCATAATTCATGGCCAATGATTCAAAGCCAGAGAGCCAGAAGTCAACTCTGTGACTACCAGGGGACTGTGAGACTTAATCAATCGATCAATGGTATTTATTGAGCACTTACAATATGCACAGAACTATATTAAGCACTTGGGAAGAGTGCAGTACAACAGTTGGAAAAAACCTTCCCTGCCCAGGATGAGTTTACAGTCTAGAGAATCATTGTTCTGTAAAATTATTGTCTTTCTAGTCCATTTATTCTTGAAGATGATGACGCTGTACCTTCTTCACAAAGACTCTTGTCCACCACCACCACCTTTTATACAATTAAGGCTTCAAATGCTTCCAGGAATACATTTTTCATAGGGACTTAGCAGAGGCTCACCACTCCCCAGTCACATAGCCTCTTTTCTTCTTGATGTCATAACCTACTGCCAATTCGTAAATCTCAAATGCTTATCCCAATCAAAAGCAGCATTTGATAACTACAGAGTATAAGCAAGGTCATGAGTAGGTTTGGAACTAAGGCTTTTGCTCCATGGTCATTCCCAGGGTATTTGATGGAACTTTTCTAAGACTGAGAATTACAAATAGTAATTATGCTGGCCTAGCCCCTTTTCATAAGGTCGGTAACCATAGATTGGACTTGCTCTCCTTGAAATATTGCTGAAGAAGAAATAGACCCATAAAGTAAGCCCTTTTCCTTCAAGTTCAAACTGCACACTGTAATTATACCTTTGAAAAAACCAGAAAATAAAAAAGAATCTTCTTTTGACACCATTAAATTAGCAGAGTGGAGACCTAACGTCATCAGTGCAAATTCAAATATTGATGCCAGTGAATGACTTTGAACAGAAAATTAAAGGCTTTCATCACCTTCCTGTCACTGTAGTTCAGAGGATCACCGTTATCAATGGTAAAAAAAAAATCAAGTAGCAAAAAGGTAAAATTGGATTCAGGTTCCAAGTCTTTAGCCTGAGCCCTGAGGCGTTTGATTTGCAGCTGCACTGTGTCATAGACACAGCGATTGTCAGGAAGATTGATTAGGTGGTTTCACATCAGGGAATGTGGAGGGAGATGGGTTTTACAACCTCTAATGTGGAAGTCAGATTCTCTTCTAGCAAGAATTGCCTGAATTTGGAGCTATCCATGCTTGTTTTAATTTCCCCAGTTCAGAACTCAGTTGGCCTTTAATAGCCCAATCTCTTCTGAAACATTTAAGGATAGTGTTCTCCCCTCCCCTAAAGAGATCATTTTTGCTTGAGTCTGGATCATTTAGGAAGAAATAAGAAAATCATTTTAAACAGTGAATCTGACATTCTGCATTGACAGCAAGTAAACAGTTTTGCTTTTCAGAAATCCAAGTAGATTATTATTCCTATACATCATGGAGGAAATTTTAGATGCGCTGTCTAATATGGGAAGTATGTCATCTTTACATGCAGCCTTGAAGAACACACTTACAGATGTAAGTAATGAATGATAGCAGATGATAAAGAAGTTGAGGTAATTTTAATGGAAAATGATGTGCATTTACACAAAAGACATAAAGAGAAGCATTATGAAGTGTAGGGAAACAGATGTGAGCCCGTTGTTGGGTAGGGACCATCTTTATATGTTGCTGACTTGTACTTCCCAAGCGCTTAGTACAGTGCTCTGCACACAGTAAGTGCTCAATATTATTGAATGAATGAATGAATAAATGAACATATAGCAGAATGCACACTCACTGCAAAGGTGAATATGTGTATCTAGTTCAAGAAAAACAGTCATTTTCATGGTAAGGCGCAAAGCATAGCTGCCTCTCATTGATTTTAACAATAATAATGATAATGATGATGATATTTGTTAAGCACTTACTGTATGCCAGGCACTATACTAAGTTCTGGGGTGGATACATGCAAATCAAGTTGGACACAGTCCCTGTCCCATGCGGAGCTCACAATGTCAATCCCCATTTTCCAGATGAGGTAACTGAGGCCCAGGGAAGTGAAGTGACTTTCCCAAAGTCTCACAGACAACAAGTTTGGAGCCAGGATTAGAACCCATGACCTTTCGACTCCCAGGCCTGTGTTCTATCCACTACACCATGCTGCTTCTCAAAGAAACTGAGATGTTATTTTCAGTCTCAAGTCCTACATGCCGGCCAAACAAGAAGCTGTATTCAAGGGAAATGCCACAAAATTAGTTTTTAAGTGGATACTTAAAAGTTTTGAGCTAATTTGTTTTTAACTGGAAGCCAAATTTAAGATGCCTGTCTTGGAAATATGATGAGTAGAAACTGCTGGAATTAATTCACTCCATAGTGAGTGTGCTTTATTGAAATATTAGGCTAATTTTAGCATGTGACACAGAAGATATTTTTGATCTCATCATTGTCATTGCTGTCGGCATTGGTATCATCATTATCATCATCATCGTTAGCCAGAACAGCTCTTCCCTGAGTAAACGGTTCTCAAGCAATGTCTGTGTTTTTGGGTCCAAGCATGAAGCAGATTAAGTTGATTCACATCCCCAACAAATCCTGCCCCTGTTCCCTGTCCACAAGAGGAAGCCATAGTGTCGGCAGTCCACTGCTCCTCAATCAATCAGTGGTATTTATCCAGTTCTTACTAGTCCATTCAATTGTACTTATTGAGTGCTTAACTGTTTGCATAACACCATACTAAGTGCTTGGGAGAGTACAGTGCAACAGAATTTGCAGACACGTTCCCTACCCACAATGACCTTACATTTCAGAGGGGGAAACAAAACATTAATATGAATAAATACGTTATTTATAATATCTAATTTTAAGATATGTTTGTAAGTGCTCTGGGGTTGAGCACCTTAGTTGGGCTCACACCCAGTCTGTGGTTCTCAGGAGCGCTGCCCAAGTAGCAAAGCAATGTTGGTCATTTCTGGTCCCACCTACGTAGTCTAATCCATGGGTTTAGCCTGTGCTTAGTATTTGATAGTTGCTTGGTATAACCATTCAAATAATGATGGTATTTGTTAAGCGCTTACTATGCGTCAAGAACTGTTCTAAGCACTGGGGTGGATACAACTTAACTAGGTTGGACACAGTCCCTTTCCCACATGGGGCTCACAGTCTTAATCCCTATTTTACAGATGATGTAACAGACACAGAGAAGTGAGGTGACTTGCCCAAGGTCATGCAGCAGACATGTGGCAGAGGCAGGATTAGAAGTC
Organism: Tachyglossus aculeatus; assembly: GCF_015852505.1. Taxonomy (NCBI): domain Eukaryota; kingdom Metazoa; phylum Chordata; class Mammalia; order Monotremata; family Tachyglossidae; genus Tachyglossus; species Tachyglossus aculeatus. Next base: position 94,853,192 of record NC_052069.1, read on the forward strand.
ATGTCCTTCTGTCTCCCAGGCCCATTCTCTATCCACTAGACCACATTGCTACTGACAAGTAAAAACAATCATCTTTGCTTCTGAACTTGCTCAGTCACCATGCTGAAGCCACAGGTCAACTTTTAGGGAGATAACCACCTACATCTAGTCAGTCAACCATATTTATTGAGTGCTTACTACATGCAGAGCACTGAACTAAGTGTTTAGAGGAATATAACAGACACATTCCTTGTCCACAACGAGCTTACAATCTAGAGGGGGAAACAGGCATTAATATAAATAAATAAAATTACAGATTCGTTCATTCATTCAATTGCATTTACTGAGCACTGTACTAAGCACTTGGGAAAGTACAGTATAACAATAGACACATTTCCTGCCCACAACAAACTTACAGCCTATAAGGGGAGACAGACATAAATATAAATAAATATCACAAACAGTAACAGGAAAGGTATTGCTGGCTCCTAAATTTCACTACACTACTTCTTTATATTCCACCCTAAGTACTAACATAAATCCTTTTCCCAAGTGTTTTCTCAGAGCAAATCAAATTAAGGAGTTATATGAAAACCTCCTTGTCTCCCCAGCCGGTAATCTTGCCATTATCCTCTACTCATCACTTGCCTTCAACCTGTACATTCAATCTGTCAAAGTCTTGTCATTTCTACCTTCCCAGTATCTCTGGAATCTGTCCTTTCCTCTCCATCTAAACTGCTACCACGCTGACCACTTATTTATCACCTTGACTACTGCATCAGGATCCTCACTGACATCCCTTTCTCCTCTCTCTCGCTTCTCCAGTCCATACCTCACTTTGCTGCCTGGATCATTTTTCTGAAAAACACGTTCAATCCATAGCCCCCCATTCCTCAAAAGCCTCCAAAGGTTGCCCATCCACTTCCACAAACTAACTCCTTGCCATTGCCTTTAAGGCAGTCAAACAGCTCTGTTTCTCCTATTTTAATTCACTGATCTACTACAAACCCAATCCACACACTCTACTTCTTCAAAACTGATCTACTGACTGTACTTTAATCTCATCTATCCTACCAAGGACCCCAGATATTTACATAAGCGATGTGGGGCTGGGAGGGGGCTGAATGAAAGGAACAAGTCAGGGGGATACACACAGGGAGTGGAAAAAGAGAGGCAGCGTGGCTCGGTGGAAAGAGCACCGGCTTTGGAGTCAGAGGTCATGGGTTCAAATCCCAGCTCTGCCAATTACCAGCTGTGTGACTTTGGGCAAGTCACTTCACTTCTCTGGGCCTCCGTTACCTCATCTGTAAAATGGGGATGAAGACTGGGAGCCCCCTGTGGGACAACCTGATCACCTTGTAACTTCCCCAGTGCTTAGAACAGTGCTTTGCACATAGTAAGCGCTTAATAAATGCCATTATTATTATTAGTCTTATTATTTTAAAAAAACTCCCATGGAAGTCTCCCAGAGTGAAAAATAGGGCTTAGTCAGGGAAGGCCTCTTGGAGGAGATGTGCTTTCAATATATGCCTTCTAGTTAATTTCATCTAGACCTCTGCAGGGCTTCTAGTCAGTTTCCAAATTTCTCCAGCTAGGCCTGCATTGCCTGAGTACCTTAAGTGCTCTGCACATAATCCTATATGCTGCTCTTATATTGGGAACAAATACCGCCCCAGTGTTAACCCTTTCATTCCCAATCCATCATCATTTTAAACTTAAAAGTTTGTTTTGAGAATCAATTGTGTCTTTCTGGCAATGCATGGAATCCAGGTCAAGCATCATCTATATCTAATTTGTGACACCTTTTTTAGTGCTGGAACAGAGTTTCAATTTTCATGACAATCATGGTGTTGACTTTAGGGATGTTTGGGCATCCTATCAACTCTATTAATCTCTGGGCCAAAGCATTGAATTACTTTCCTATGTGGCCCTGTCTTCTCCTCCCTTACCTCTTCCCCTAGTCATAGGATAATAATAATATTATTATTTGGTATTTGTTATATGGTATTTGTTAAGTGCTCACTATGTGTCAGGCACTGTACAAAGTCCTGGGGTGGATACAAGCAAATCATATCCGACACAGTCCCTGTTCCATATGGGGCTCACAGTCTCAATCCACATTTTACAGATGAGGTAACTGAGGCACAGAGAAGTGACTTGTCCAAGGTCACACAGCAGTCAGGTGGCAGAGCAGTGATTAGTACCCATGACCAACCCATAAGGAACCTATGATGCAACCCTTAGGCCCTTCCCCAGTCCCCTCCCCCTGGAGAATTAGTCTCCCTGTTCCAGTGACAAATTGAGTCAGTTAATCATTTGTGCTGAAATTTTCAAGTATTTGGAAATTAATAGATTTTGTATTTTAGCCCACCTCTACCTTCTTCAAATTATCAATTGTTGAATCATGAGGAGACTGAGGCACAAATAAATTAAGTTACTTGCCCTTTGTTTCTCTCTCACTACACCCCAGGTAGCAGTCCTACTCCTGCCACTTCCTCCCACCGGGCTTTCCTAACCATTTAGTATAGTGCTCTCTACTCAGTAAGTTTTCATTAAATACCACTGATTTATTTATTTATCTGAATGGCCCCAAAATCTTCAGCAGGCAGCTGGAGAGAATCGAAGAGGAGGTGGGTGGAGGAAGTACCCTGAAAATCAAAGACTCCACCCACCTGATAATGTCTTGAAAATGCAAATTGTTTTTCTACACTTTTTGCAGGAGGGGGTCTTGTTTCTCCTTGCATCTTCTCCCTAAAGCCCCCCTCACCTCAGAGAAGGAGGGTAAGAAACACTGGTAACAACTGGAGGGGTGGGAGGTGGTAGCAGGGCCTCCAAGGGGTGAGGAATGCTCTCTCCCAAATTACAGATTGAAGAAATTTTCTGGAATGTTGGGTCTTCGATTTTCTGGGTGATTTTCCTGTAGTTGGGGTGGTGGGGGTGGGGGGGGGGCAGTGGCTCTGAAGCTCATCTCACAGTAATAGTAATAATGGCATTTGTTAAGTGCTTACTATGTGCCAAGCACTGTTCTAAGCACTGGAGCAGATGAAAGGTAATCAGGTAAGGCTCACAGTCTTAATCCCCATTTTACAGATGAGATAACTGAGGCACAGAGAAGTGAAGTGACTGGCCCAAAGACACAGCTGACAAATGGCAGAGCGGAATTAGAACCCACGACCTCTGACTCCCGAACCCTTGTTCTTCCCACTAAGCCAAGCTGCTTCTCAGCACCTGGAAAGAAATGAGGTGGTGGTAGGGAATACTCAAGATGTATTCTCCTCTGTATAGCAGGGGTATTGTATGCTAATGTTTCACTGTTTAAAGTTCCTTCCCACCAGCTGCAAGGTTTTTAGCGTCCTAACCCCCTGACAGTACAGAGAAACACAGCCACTAGTAGGTCATTCTGTAATTTGATTTACCATTGAGAAGTAACATTGTTTATTAATTCTCTCAATTTTTTGAAGTTATTTTTTTTTTTAGAACTGGGATGTAAATTAAGGTGTCCTTGTTTACAGATTGAGTCAGAGTTCTGAGGGAGGCAGGGAAGGTCCAGAATGATGGAAATTGCATTAACTCCTGGGGTGGGGTAGAGGGGTGTCTCCTACACAACTACACTGGTGAAAGGGCCCTTGAACTACCACCTCCCTACCCTTCTTAATAATGATATAGACTGTTGTTGCTAATATAATATTTCAGGTGATAATTTAGTGGAATTCATGGCTTTAGCTTCATTTAACCATGTATCTTTCTAGACTAAGCTTGATATGGACAGAGAACGTATCTGCTAGTTCTGTTGAATTTTACTCTCCCAAGACCTTAGTACAGTGCTCAGTAACTATCACTGATTGATTGATCATCATCAATGGTATTTGAGCGCCTACTTTGTGCAGAGCACTGTACTAAGCACTTGAGAAAGTACAGTGAAGCAGAGTTCCCGGAGCACAGTCAATCATATTTTTTGTGCTCTCTCTGTGTGCAGAGCACTGTACTAAGTGCTTTGGCAAGTACAGTATAATAGAGTGGCAAATATGTTCCCAGTACACAACAAACATAGTCTTAGAGGCAGAGACAGGCATTGATCTAAATAAATAAATTATGGTTATGTACATAAATGTTGTGGGCTGAGGGAGGGGTGAATAAAGGGTACAGATTCAAGTGCAAGGGTGACAGAGAAGGGAGTGGGAGAAGAGGAAATGGGGGCCTAATCCTGGAAGGCCTCTCATTGTGGGAAGGCCCACAATGAGCTTATTTCGCCTGAGTTAGGGTCTACGGATTAAAAACAAATATTGATTTCATTTGTTTTCTTTGTAGCATAACTTTGTTACCCTGGGCAAGATTGGTAAGCTAACAATTGTTAGCTTTTCTTTTGTTAACAATTTCTTTTGTTTTCAATTGTTAACAATTGTTAACTTTTCTTTTTCACTTGGACAACTTTTTTGTCTACATCTTTCCCCCTCCTCTCTTTCTCCCTACCATCTCCTTTCTCTCCCTCTTCTCTCTCCCCTTCCCCTCCTCCTCTCTCCCCATCATGTCCTCCCATCTCTCTCCCTTCCCTCTCCTCCCACCTTTACCCCTTCTCTCCCCCTCCCTCTCCTTCCCACCATCTCTGACTCTTCTTCCCTCCATTCTCCTTAAAATGCTTTCCTCACAATAACCGTGTTAACTCTCCTTCCCTTCAGCTTTTTTGTTAGCTGCTTAACCACATTTCAACTTTCTAAATCACATTTTCCTTCCACATATGAAACCCTACCACTGCCTACACCTGACTCTACAAAACCTAAAGGAAAGTGCAGTTTCCAGATGATCTGGGAGGAGTTCGAACTTTAGCAAAAGCCTTGGAAAATTCTAGTTCCAGAGATAACAAAATAGAAGGAAAACAGAAAGGGAAAGCCAGGGCTTCTTGAAATGTTTAAGGGAAATTGATCAGAGGAACCCTTTGGACCTTAGCTCAGGTTCACAGTTATGACTGAAGTTGAATAACTGAGATTTCAAAGGATAGTACACATCAGTTCTTTGGCAGAGTTTGAAAGGAAAGAAAGGAGATGGTGTTACTCAGAAACTCTTAGAGCCAAAGACTAAAATAGGTCAAAATTAGAGTGAAAGTTGGAAAGAATCAGAGGCAATGTCATGATAAGAATCTAGTCTAGAACTCCAACCCTGCAAGGGTTGATGAAGCCTTCTTCAGCCAGCACTCCAGTGAGGTTTTTCATTAGGATCCATTGGTAATGGAAAACTTTAATTACATTGTTATTTTATGAAATAGCAAATCTACTGTCCAAGGTGTTCTCACAGGTTTCTGGATTGCTTTGAGTATAATTTCCCATTGTTTGTAACTAGAGAAGTCAACTAGACCAACTCCCTTTCTTAAGTTGTTCCTTGGGACCTAAAGGTGGATGGATATCTTAGATCAAAAGATGACTGATTTAAAGATCTTAAGTAAAGGGAAGGAAGACATCAGCAAGACAAAGGTAATAATAATAATTATGGCATTTGTTAAGCGCTTACTGTGTGTCAAGCACTGTTCTAAGTGCTGGGGTGGATACAAGATAATCAGGTTGTCGCGCGTGGGGCTCGCACTCTTAATCCCCATTTTACAGATGAGGTAACTGAGGCACAGAGAAGTTAAGTGGCTTGCTGAAGGTCACACAGCAGAGAAGTCGCAGAGCCAAGATTAGGTAATGAACTTAAGCAAAACAAGTTATAACCAGTTTAGGACACTGCATAGTCATCTGATGGAAGGAGAGGCCAAGAAGCAAAGGAATCAAATAAATCTGATTCTTTTTCTTTTTTTTAAAAAAAAGTATTTCTTCAGGTTTAGGAACAAACTGTTGAAATCAACGGATCACATTCATTCATTAAATTTGTCCATCTGTTTATTGGTGTTTGTACCTATCAACGTTGTCTGTTTTTAGCTGTAAACTCTTAGAGTATTTTATTGTCTGTGTATGTTTGTTTAAATAGCTTACCATCAACCTACAGGCAAGTTGAACTTAAATACACTTTCATAATGGTGAGAAGAAGAGGAGGAGGAGGAAGATGGTGATGATGTTATACTCCCTTAGTGGTTACTGTATACCCTGAGTGGGCCTTGACTTAATCAAACTGCATTGTTGACTACTTATTTCTTTGAGTGTAAGGAAATGCAGTTACCTCTTGAACTCCACATTCAAGTAAATAAGCTAGGTGCCTCAGCAAAACAGAGGCAACAGATAGAATGTTTTCAAAAATACATTAACATAAAATAATTAGATAATGGTAATGAGGACAAGTCTCTCTTGTTATGGCAACAACTGCAGCTGAACTCTGAAACACAGTCACTTAGGAATCTAGCAATTACTCCACCTTAGAAGACAAGTGGGAATTTTATGAGTTGCCTTGCTCCATTCTCAGGAGCAAACACCCAGTGCAGCATAGGCCTTTAGCACTTAAATTGTTGACAACAAAATTTCCTATTAGTTTGAAGGAAATAAAATGCTTCTTAAATGCTGCTTATCCTCTTCATTGGAATCATTTCTATGTAAGGAGAGCTGCCTTTCAAGTTCAAATATAACACAAGCGATAGTAGATTTTATTAGTGGGTACAAGTGCAGATGATCCTACCAATGCATAACTTACAGGTCCTTCCACATGGCAAGCATATTAGAATTCCTCTTTGCTACACCATTATATCATTTATCCATAGGGCCTGTCATCATTTTTCATTTCTCGCTTGGTGTCCCAGTGTTCCCCAAACCTCTGCACCAAGGCTGATTTGACTTTCTGATGCTCTTTCTGACTGTTCAGGGTTGCTGTGTAGCATCTGCTCTAGAACCTCAACTCCAGCTTTGTAACTTCTGGGTTAGGGGATTGGGTTCAAGGGGACAGCTTCCCTGGCAGTGATAGGCACAGTAGGTGGACAGTAATTTAAGTCCCACTGCTAACATACTAGTCCTTCTGACCCAGCCTCATGGGCATGGCAGTGTTTGGGGCAATAGGATCAGGAGACAAAAGGTCTGATTTAGACCTCTCATTACCAATTCCCCTCCCACCAAGGTGATGTATCCAGGATGTGCTTCATGTCTGCCGTTCTATATCACATAGACCTTTCGCAGTGCAGAGATGAGTTTTGCATTTTCCAGGCTAGGAGGATGTCCACCTCTATTTCTCGCTCCTAAGTCTAGCACCTCTTCATTCTTTAGTTCTTGGTAACCCCCTAGCTCTTGGTACAGTGCACTGCCCACAGTAAGAATTCAGTAAATACTCTTGATTGATTGATTTAATTACATAAATATGTGACACGGAGGTTGTCATCAGCTTTGCCCTTGACAGCAGCCAATTAGAGATAAAGGAAACCCTGCAGAAATCCACTAATTACTGCAGATGCAAATAACGGACAGAGGGAAATGAATCAGAGAAAGAAAAACAAGGGGAGAAGAATAAGCTAAATAAGCTACAGATGCCCTTCAAAGGAGCTGCTCTTAATAATATTTTGAAGAGTCCTTTTTGATTTTACCAAAGCACATTCACTTCTATTATTATCTGTTTTTCTCACAGCATCTCTATGAAATAGGGGGAGGTAAGTATTACTAACCCCTTTCTACAGATGACAATACTGATTGAGAGGCTGAGTTCTATCAATCAATCATCAATCATTTTTATCAAGCACTTACTGAGGGCAGAGTACTAAGCATTTGGGAGAATACAACACAACAATATAGCAGATGCATTCCCTGCCCACAGTGATTTTACTGCAAGAGATTATTCATTAATTCAGTCGTATTTATTGAGTGCTTACTGTGTGCAGAGCACTGTACTAATCATTTGGGAGAGTACAGTATAACAATAAACAGACACTGTCCCTACCTGCAAGGTCCAACAGGACTAGCCAGGATTAGAATCCCAGATCTCCAGCTTCCCAGATCCATTCTCTTTTCACTAGACCACACATTGTCCCAGCTGCAATACTTTCTATATCCATTTTCTCTAGGCCCTGATCCCTCACTTATTTGAAGGGCTAACATTTGCTAGACCTTTTCAATTAGTTTCCATTGATCTGAATCTCTTAGCAAGAAGAATCAACATTTAGGGATGTTAAAACCTATGAAGCCTAGTATGAATGACACCCATTTAACTTGGCGGATATATGAGTCTCAAAGTTGCTAGAATGCCTAACTGCCTAAAATGCACCCTTAATAACTTCTAGAAAGCCTGGACTCTCAGGCTTATAATGTAGCACCCATCATAAATGGATCATCTGAACTAAAAGGCTGCCTTTTAGTTTGCTAGTCAGCCGTGGAGTGGTCGTTTTATATACACTGTGAATTCAGGTGGCAATCACTGACATTCATTCATTCATTCAATCGTATTGAGTGCTTACTGTGTGCAGAGCAGTGTACTAAGTGCTTGGGAAATACAAGTTGGCAATGTATAGAGATGGTCCCTACGCAACAATGGGCTCATAGTCTAGAGGGACATAACCTTCTGCCTCTGGGAACTGTCCCAAAGTTCCAGTTTCAGAGAGTAAAAATGTGACTCAAGATTGTTTTGAAGGTCACCTGGGACTAAGTTCAGCCTGGCATAAATTGGAGAGACCCATCACTCTGATAAATATCACCCATCCTAGGATCTGACATGAGCCCACCAATTTACCAGAAAGAATCTTGAGATGTTTGCCCTCTCTGCATCCCCCATTTTCCCATCTTGGATGGCCTTAGCATTCAAGCAGCCTGGAGCAGGATGGGTCAGACAGGATAATACTTTGTCCTAGCAACCATTTTTGCCTTTCTCTTGCAGTAGGTTTAAAACCCTTGCTCCACTATGTGTCTATCACACTTCAATTTGTGAACCAGAAAGCCATTGACAGTGATCTGCCTGAGACATAGAGGCAGGTTTAGTTTTTTCATAAATAAATTCTCTAAAACAATCATTTTTGCTTTAAACCTGAAAACATTTTTAATCCTTTCTTTTAATGCAGAACTAAAGGTACCAAAGAAAATAACAGAGCAGTGAAGATGGAAATATGGAAGAATTCTATTTGAAGCACTAACTGCACCCTGTTTTATTTCTTTTTTTTTTTTGTAATTTATCTCTAAGTCATTTGTGTCCCTTCGCTTTGAGGTTTTTTAGAAAATTTAGGAATGACAACCTCTCAAGGTAGCACCTGGAGAGTTTCCAGTACTCTACCAGTCTCTACTACAGGAGGGAGAGTCAAGCAGATGCATACCCAATTCATTCCTAGCTTGGCCAGTGGCTAGTGAGTGGAAGGCAATCTGCTACAAGTCAAAACTCTCCTTTTACTGTGTAAAAGGAGGCAATGGTAAACCACTTCCGTATTTTTACCAAGAAATCTCTGTGGATACGCTACCAGAATAATTGCTGATGGAAGTGGGGCATTCTAGGGGAGATGTGTCCATGGCGTTGCTATGTCAGACATGACTCGACAACATAAGACAACAACAGGAATGCCAAGAAGCAACTTGAATTATAGAGACTTATCTTTACATCATTTCTCCCTCAACAACATCTAGTCACTCTGTGACTGATGTTACCTTGAAAGTCTTGCCTGCAAGATACTTTTAAGTATGCGTTACTTACTGGCCTAGTGAAGAAATGCTCCCTAATGTCTTCATGGAACATTTTTCCTTTAACCTTTACTTACCATGGCAGTATTGTGGTTATTTAATATAATTTTCTCTACAAGGTGCCTCTGCTCAGCTTCCTTGTAAACCGGGTTAGCTAACTTCTAATGTTTTCTTTTTTATTATTCTCATGGAGGAATTTAGGCAGTTAATTCTGAAATGACTTTAGTGACTGTTCTAAAATACCAAATTATGTTTTATAATTCTCGCTGCATAGACTGAAGCTGAAAATGTTAGTATAGTGTCAAATTAACTTAATGACACCATAATATACCTATAAAACAGTATGTCCTGTGGTTTTACATTTTTAGTTTATATACATAACCATTGTGGGAAATATTATTTTACATTTATGTGAATGGTGGGAATAACTTTTTTGATTGTGTGTGTATTACTGTTTCCACATATGTGATTATTGGTAACAAACCATGTCTCCTTTCAATTTAAGAGCAGAAAGAAAGTTGGCAACTTTTCAAAGACAGCATGGTCCATTTGAACTTTCTAAAAAATCTGCATTTCACTTCGGCTGCATTAACAAAATCTACCACCACCCCTACCAAAACACACATACATGCACATTATTACAAAAATGTGATGGTAAATGTAAACACAGATTTTTTTCAGTAAGATTAAGGCTTACTGGACAATTAAAACTTCTATTTTTTATTTGTCATATAATTGATAATTAGTTTTTTTCAGAATAACAGTTTATAGTAAAAAGTGTAGAGTCCAATTTGACCCCGTGGAAAGATTTTTATTCCATAGTTGAACTTATTTTATTTAATCAAATTCCCATACTTCTAAACATTCGGAATCCTTATTTGCTGCATAGCTGTCTTTTAAACCTCAAATAATGTATGATTCAGAAAATAATATTCTAAGTAGTATCTGTCAAATCTTTTTTTCTTCCCTTTGAAACTCAGAACTAATTTAAAAGAGTGGAATTTGTTCTGCTAGATTATCTTTTCCTGTCCCTTCTAGAATGTTCTGTTATTTTTGTTTTTTTTTTTACTTCCATTAATTTTTTTCAGCATATTATATTTCATCTGCATGATTTGAGCATAGTTGCTGCAGTGTTTTTTGTTCTTTCTACAAATAAGAGTTCCAGAACTATCAACTTTCAGGATAAACTTACTATAAAACAGGGAGTAGAGTGTTATGAGATGTTTTGCTGCTGATGCATTTATTGAGCATTTACAGGGGTTTTTTTCACCCTCTACACTTATAGATGTCAATCAATCAGTGGTATATTTTGAGTTCTTACTGTATGCAGAACACTGTACTAAGTGCTTGGGAGAGTGCAATACAACAGAGTTGGGAGATATGTATGTTCCTGACCCACAAGGAGCTTACAGTCTAGAGATACCACAAACCTGTTCTGCTACATTCTGATGAATCAACCAGTCATATTTATTGAGCACTTACTCCCAGGAAGAGTTCTGGGATGTTTGCTCTCCATAATGGTGGCAGGGTATTCTCCCTTGGACTTGATTAAAATTTGAGACAATGCTGTATTTTTTCTCCATGGAGAATGGTAAAGTTCTCAAATCTGATAGCTTACCTGCAAAGATACAATGAGGGTCAGGAAAGAAGGAGGTGTGCTAGTCCAACACCCGACCCAGCTTTTCTCTAGAATATAGAGCACTGAGAAAACCATAGAACGCCTAAGAAACCGTCATCACTATCAAGAAAAAAGTAAATAACTGACTCTCAGACTCTTCACTGCTGGCAAAATCAATTCATTCAATCATGTTTATTGAGTGCTTACTGTGTGCAGAACACTGTACTAAGCTCTTGGGAGAGTACACTATAAGAATAAACAGACAGTCCCTGCCCACAATGAGTTTACAGTTTAGAGGTGAGCTTAAAGACTAGAGACGAGTTTACAGTCTAACTGTATTTACTGAGTATCTACATTGTTCGAGCACTCTACTAGACTTTTGGACCAACTGCAGTTTAGAGCCACATTGAAATTTTCCTGTAGTAATAAAAAAAATGATGTTTTGGTGAGCACTTACTATGTGCCAAGCACTGCTCTAAGCACTAGGGTATATACAAGGTAATCAGGTTGTCCCATGTGGGGCTCACAGTCTTAATCCCCATTTTACAGATGAAGTAACTGAGGCACAGAGAAGCTAAATGACTTGCCCAAGGTCACACAGCAGACAGATGGCGGGGGCAGGATTAGAACCCACAGTCGCTGACTTCCTTAATATTCCAAAAATATGTTTCTGTGAGTTCCTTGAATAAAGAAATTATATTCATTATATGCTGTTCCTTAGAACTCTGTGCAGAGAACTGTACTAAGTACTTGGTGTGGGGGGGTGCAATATAATAAATAGGCATAATCCTTGCTTGTGTGGAAATTGTATTCAAGAGGGGGAGAGAGAAAAGTAATTTACAGTTACTTAGTGTTTGCATAATAGGGTATGTAATATATGACAGCAGTATTTTAGTCCTGTAAAGTGCTGAGGTGGACACAAGATAATCAGGTAGATTATGACCCTTGTCCATGGAGCTCACAATCTAAGTAGGAGGGAGAACAGGTATTAAGTTCCCAATTTTCAGATGAGGAAACTTGAGACAGAGAAGTTAAGTGATTTCTCCAGGGTCACAGAGAAGTCGAGGTGCAGAACGGGGATTAGAACACACATCCTATGACTTCCAGGTTTGATCTCTTTCCACTGTGCCATGCTGCTTCAAGATATGTGCATAAATGCTACAGGTTTAAACTTGGAAGATTGGTGAGTAGAACCTGGGGTCTGGAGAAAGAAGAGAGTGGATAAATAGGAAGGAGAGATTTGAATGAGTACCTCAAAGCTAAGCATTAGGAGTTTCTGCTTGATGTGGAGAGAAATAGGTAAAAACTTGGAGATTTGGGGGAAATGGAGATAGGTGTACAGCACAACAGCCTATTATCCCCAGGTGCTTAATACAGTGCTTTGCACACAGTAAGCGCTCAATAAATACAATTGAATGAATGAATGAATCCCTCTATAGGGGCAAATTGGGGTTCAACATTTTCCATTATAATTTACTATTTTTAACTCAATTTAATTGTGGTATGTGCCAGGCACTATAGTAAGTGCTAGGGTGGATACAAGCAAATTGTGTTGGACACAGTCCCTGTCCCACACAGGACTCACAGTCTTAACCCCCATTTTACAACTAAGGTAACTAAGGCATAGAGAAGTTAAGTGACTTGCCCAGGGTCACACAGCAGACAAGTAGAGGATCTGGCATTAGAACCCAGATCCTTCTGACTGCCAGTCCTTTGTTCTATGCACTTGGCAACATTGCTTCTCTGTTTTATAACACTTATAAAAGTGTTATATATTGCCCATAGTATCTGTAAGATGTACAGCCCAAGAAAAGGGCATGTTGGGAACATTCCTTTTGAGTGTTTTTGAATTTTTCTATCAGGATGAAATAAAAATCTATGTTAGCTTCAAAAGATTAAAGATTTTTCTGAAACTGACATTTAACGATTCCTTTGTCCTCTGAAAGCTGATGAGCTTTGACAGAAAGTTCGCACATTTCCTGAGAGATTTTTCTGTTTGCTTTCCAGGATCAGTGGTTCTGGCGGGTGAGAAACAACAGAGTGATGGATGGGTACCCAATGCAGATTACTTACTTCTGGCGGGGTCTGCCTCCCAGTGTTGATGCTGTATATGAGAATAGTGATGGGAATTTTGTCTTCTTTAAAGGTAAGAATCTGGGTCACTCTGAAGTACTCTGTAATGTTTCATGGAAATCCCTTGAATACATAAGGATATTTTCACTCATCTCACTTCATTTCCTAGGTTTCATTATTCACATTTTAGGTTCTATGGCCAAGTCTTCACTGCCCGAATTAAAGTGGAGAATAGCCTGTGCAGAGATAATCAAACCATTGTTATGGCTCTAAAATGTGATTGTTGAATGATTCAGATTACCTGTCTCCATTGTGTAATTGACTTACCATCTGATAGCCTGTTCTCCACTTTGGGCTAAGTAGACATGATTCTTATTTCCTCAGCCTGTGGCTAGTCACACATCTAAGTTAACTGCACATATGAGCCTGTAGCATTACTCCTGTCTCTAGCTTATTAAGGCCAAGATTTGGAAGCATAATAATTAGTTTTGGATTCTGGCTCTTAGCCTTAATCGGGGTCTTTACTCATAATCAGCCAAATCATCTTGGAGAATTTTGATAACTTAGATGGAAAATCTCATTTCTTGTGTAAGAATATCCCATTGAGAGAAATTAGGGTCAGGAACATGGGAGCTGGACATTTTTTTGAGAAGTGGAATGCACTTCGCCTCGTTGCTAACAAAACATATACAAAGCATGTCTGGTATAACAGAGAAGTATGATGTGAGCTTATGGAAACCACATGTTCACATTCTGATTATTGGTCATTAGTTATGGCCATTCTGAACAATTACAAGACAGTAATATTAATAAAGAAAACTCTTTTTTAAAAGCATGGAGTATTTTCTGTACCTTTGGGAATGTAAATAGATCAAAAATCAAAACCATGAAACCATCAGTTTAGTCCAGACCTGGCAGCCAAAACCTGAGTGAAAAAACAGTTTTAGAGTTCCTGCTGTAGCTGTTGCCTGCTTAATCTAGCTGTATTTTCCCATTCCCTGACAGCTTCACCATGAAAGGCAAAGTTGCTGCTCATGGGAAGAGAAGTGCAATGAGTTAAGTGATAGGGAATAAATATAAGGGAAGGAAAGGGATTAGAGACAATATTACACAGAGAAGAGTGTCCAACTGTAACATTAAAACTATATCACTGAAAGAAACCCTAGAACAGAGTTCTCTGCTAGGAGTTGTTTTGAGTTCACCCTGAGGAGCTCCAATCTCTCCCCTGGGTTGGAGAAAAACAGATGGTAAGTACAGGCTTTTGCAAGCACAGAAAGTTTCCATTTCCTCTGCACAACAATGCGGGGGAAGGAAAATATCTCTTGAGACTTTGTATGTTTGCTCTCTCAGAGGCCCATAGGTGCTCACAAATAGTGGCAGCAGGGCCACAGCTCCCTCAGCTTTTGTGCTTCACCTCACCCAGCACCTCTCAACCCAGGCCTGTGACAAGACCTGCTCTTTCCCGCCTACCTAACCTCACTGTTGTCCTACTACAATCCAACCTACACACCTCGCTCCTCTAATGCCAGCCTACTCATTGTACTTCAGAGATCTCATCCTTTCTACTGTCAACCCCTTGTCCACATCCTCCCACTGGATTGGAACTCCCTTCCCTTAATATGTGACAGTCCACCACACTTTCCACCTTCAAAGCCCTCCTAAAATCACACCTCCTCCAAGAGGCCTTCCCTAAGGCCCCATTTCCCTTCCTTGCTGATAAGCCCCAACCAACATGGAGGCTTTTTGAATCCTGCCTCTCTGCCCCCTAATGTCTCTGTCCCTTTTTCACCCCTGTGTTCAAAATGGTGCCTATGCTGAAGTAGTGTGAGCTTCAGAGATTCAGAAGCAGGTGCTAGATCTCCTATACATCCAGCTATTTTGTTAGAAGTTCCATGATGGCTGCTCTTCTCCCCATACAACAGCTTCCTTGTATAGTTTAGGCAGTACTTTAAGGCAGGGGCAGGGAGGGGGAAATGGTCAGCTGTTCCCCCAGGCAAAGCCCAGCTGGGTTCACGCAGTACAAATTGGGCCCAAGGAGATCAGCTGAGTCTTCTGCATTGCAGCAGCCCCTGGAGTCACCAGGGCAGAATTTCGCTGCTTATCATTTTATTAAAATATAAAACCAGTTCCAATCAAGAGTCTGTTATTTTTACCCCAACCCAAACATTGACGGCTGAATAAAGCATTGATTGAGTTCCACTTAGTTGGCATTGCAAGCTTCCTTTTATAATAGTGAGAGGCCAGTGCAGACTTTTCCTGTGGAGGTTCTATGTTGACTCCTTGTTTGTTTGCAGGAAGATGTTCCATATGTTGTTTGTGGAATGTCTCCAGAAGCAGAAATTTACATCCATGGACTGTGGAGATTTCAAATGGTGTTAAGGGGCATAGAGTTTGAATCCATTTTTTGTTTTCTGAAACATCGTGGAATACATGTTTAAATGTCACTGGCTTTATAAAACATAAATGGATTCAACGAAAGGTTAAAGTACCCCCAATGTAATTGAACACTTATTTACTGAAATACCTTTTGTTCTGTATTCTACTGCACTTCCAAAAGACTTCTTAATCAGTTCTGTGTTGTACTTAGGGACACTTTTTCATTGGTACTATTTAATTGTGTAGGAAAATCTATCAAATTTCAAGGCACTCCAAGTCCATCACTTGTTTCTTTTAGAAAGCCTACAGTGGCTTTCTTAGGGCACATGGCACATGTGGGTAGCGAATGTGTTTATTGTTATATCGTACTCTCCCAAGCGCTTAGTACAGTGCTCTGCACAAATCAAGCGTTCTGTAAATACAATTGAATGAATAAATGAATTAATGTATTATTCAGTCAATCAATCAGTCAATCAGTGGTATTTATTGAGTGCTTTACTGTGTGCAGAGCCTTTGGGAAAGTACAGTGCAACAGAGCTGGTAGACATGATCCCTGCCTATAAGATCCCTGTCTAGAGTGGGAGACAGACATTAAAAAAAACCCTTAAACATAGGGGAATGTCAGAGTGTGAGAATTCATATATAGATGCTATGGGAGTGAGGGGGAGATGAATATGAAGTACTAAAGGGGTACAGATTCAAGTTCATAAATGACACAGAAGGGAGGGTGGGGAGAGGAAATGGGGCTTAGGGAAGGCCTCTTGGAGGAGGTGTGATTTTAGGAGTGGTGGGCTGTCACATATGAAGGAGGAGGGAGTTTCAGTCCGGTGGGAGGATGTGGGCAAGGAGTCAGCAGTGGGAAGGGTGAGATCTCTGCGGTACAATGAATAGGCTGGCATTAGAGGAGTGAAGTGTGTAGGCTGGATTGTAGTATAATATCAGTGAGGTTAGGTGGATGGGAAAGAGCTGCTTGAGTGCCTTAAAGCCGATAGTAAAAAGTTTCTGTTTGATGCAAAGATGAATGGGCAAGCACTGGAAGTTTTTTATGAGTAGGGAGATATGGACTAAATAGCCTTTCAGAAAAATGATTCAGGCAGCAGAGTGAAATATGGACTGGAGAGGGGAGAGACAAGAGATAGAAAGGACAGCAGGGGGGGTGATAGAGTCAAGATGGGGTAGAATAAGAGTTTGTGTCAGTTGTGGCAAAATTTTTGATAGAGAGGGAAGGGTAGATATTAGAGATGTTTTGAAGGTAGAACTGACAGAATTTTGTGAAATGTTGAGTATGTGGGTTGAATAAAGAATGGTGATATTATCTACGGTGATAGGAAAGTCAGGGGGCAGACAGGGTTTGGGTGGGAAGATGAGGAGTTCTGTTTTGCACATGTTTAGTTTGTTGGGGTGACATTCAAGTAGAGATGTCCTAAAGGCAGGAGGAAATGCAAGATTGCAGAGAAGGAGAGAGGTCAGGGCTGGAAAAGTAGATTTGGGAATCATCTGCTTAGAGATGGTAGTTGAAACTGCATAATGAAAGAATTCTCCATGGGAATGGGTGTGGATGGAGAATAGAAATGGACCCAGTTAAGAGACCTTGAGGGACTCCCACAGTTAGAGTGCAGGAGGCAGAGGGAGAGCCAGCAAAAGAGACAAAGAGTAGAGGCCGGAGATATAGGAAATGAACCAGGAAAGGACAATGTCAGTAAAGCCAAGGTTACATAATGCTTTCAACTGTCTAAGGCAGCTGAGAGGTCAAGGAGGGCTAGGAGGGAGTAGAGACCATTGGATTTGGCAAGGAGGACGTGACCTTAGAGAGGGCAGTTTCCATGGTGTCAAGAGGGCAGAAGCCAGGTGAGCCAAACATGCACTTCCAAATTATACAGTAAAATCCAACTACAAGCTACTCTAAAACATTGCAAATCCTAAAAGAAGAAATGTGTCATCTTCTTGTGCTATCTGTATTGTAGTCATCCTACTGGGAAAAGGGCCTGTACTCTTTATGGTATTCAGTGCATGGTTATAATCTTTTTAAAGGAATTGTCCTTTTGCTTCCCAGTCATGTATATGGTAAGCTTAATGTTGAAATCAAGCTCTTGAAAGGGGCATGTTGATGATCAGTTTGTCCCATGGGGGGCTCACAGTCTTAATCCCCATTTTACAGATGAGATAACTGAGGCACAGAGAAATTAAGTGACTTGCCCAAAGTCACACAGCTGACAGAGTGCTCTGCACACAGTAAAAGCCAGTTAAGAGACCTTGAGGGACTCCCATAGTTAGAGTGCAGGAGGCAGAGGAAGAGCCAGCGAACGAGACAAAGAGTAGAGGCCGGAGATATAGGAAATGAACCAGGAAAGGACAATGTCAGTAAAGCCAAGGTTACATAATGGAGAGCTGATGTTTTGGGAGTTAGTAACCACTAGCCTTCTCCAAGGACATCCCAGTATATTCCCCACAGAGGTACCTTCTCCTGACAGAAGATTTCAGGCTTCTCTCTCTCCCTGTCCTGTTCCCCTGCCCTTCATTCCATGGACACTAGGAGGAGGATGAAAAGAATGACGAGGAAAAGGGCAGCACAGCACAGAGCTGACCGTACTTCCTAACTGCAGTCACTAATTAAGTGGATCCCCGGCCTAGTCAGGAGACAGGCAGAAGGGCTCAGCCTCATGAGAAAAAATATTCTGTGTTATTCCCTTGAGTCTAACACAGAAATCATATGCTAGGCTGGCCACTGACGATACTCTAGAATTATCACTGTCATCATCATTAGTGGTTTTTATTGAGCACTTACTTTGTGCAGAGCACACTGTACTAAGTGCCTGGGAGAGTTCAATACAACTGAGTGGGTAGACGTTCCCTGTTCATAACTAGCTTACAGGGGGAGAATATTGGATACTTCTACAAACCAGAAACAACAGCTTTTTATCAAATTATGTCATATAATGTTGTATTAAGATCCTAGCTCCACCACTTGCCTGCTGTGTATCCTTGGGCAAGCCACTTAACTTCCCTATGCTTCAGCTTCCTCACTTGCAAATTGAGGATTCAACACTTTCTCCCCTCCTTCTTGGACTGTGAGCCCCTTGTGGGACATAGACTGTACCCTACCTGATTTGTCTTATATCCACACCAGTGCTTAGTACAGTGCTGGGCACATAATAAGACCTAACTATGAATCAATCATATTTACCAAGTGTTTATTGTGTACAGAGCACTATACTAAACTCTTGGGAGAGTACAGAGCCTGACACACAGTAAGTGCTTACCAAATACCAGAACTATTATTGTTTATTGTTATTATTATTATTACAATATAGTAGAGTTGGTAGACATGTTCCCTGCCCACAACGAGCTTACATTCTAGAACTTACAGTCTTAACTAAAACCAGAGTTACTATTAAAAGATTATTTGTGCAAATCCACAGAACTCAAAGCATAGTGTTACAGTGAACCCAACCCCTCCTTTGCTACATTATATTCATTAGCTCCCTACAAGCACGAGCTGTAGGACCTGGTGGCAGGAGCCAAAGCAGAGGGAGGATGGAAATTTCAAATAAAAATACCAAATATAAAGGATCTGGTGGGATAGAGGTACCCCAAAGATGATAGACCAGCTGAAAATCAGACTGTTTGATATAAACCTAATTAATGGGCACTCTTTATTATGCTGTTTTATGACAAAATATTGAGGACTGAATTATCCTATCCTCAGCTGGCTATTACATAGGATATATGAAACATGATTTCTGTAGAACTGTTTCAACTTGCTATAAATTGGACTCTGAAAGGTGTAGCCAACCAGGCACCAGGCAGATACACCTTCCCATTGCAGTCCCATGTCTCCACAGTGGCACATAAATAAGCTAGGGGAAACCAGGCTTTAATTCAATCGGAGGAAACAGTTGTTCGAACCAGAGGCACTTGTGTATTAAAGTATCTGTATGCTATTGTTACCATTATGTTATGATCACAACAGTTGTTTTTCTTTTGTTTTCCTGCCACAAATTTTGGGTTCAGATTAGGCAGACCCACTCTGTGGGTTCAACTATGTACCGATGGAGACTGGCACTCAAGAGGTAAAATAAACCCAATCCCTCCTTTTGTTAATAACTTTAAGTATTTTTATTTTGTATCCATAGAGTGCGGAGCACTGTGATGGGCACTTTGGATTATTTATTATAGACCAGCTCTTACCTCAAGGGGTTTATAGCGTAGCACAGGAGACTAGTTAGACAAACGTATGTTGCACGTACAGGCAGGCTGTATAGCTGTCATCTTTGTTGTAATGAATTTGTTGTGAAGACTGAGTGGCATTGGTTTGGGTGTGATAGAGAAAGGGTAGGTGAATTTGGGGAAGGACAGCTCGACCATCTCTGTAATAATTAATTTATTGACAAGATTGGGTGGCAGTTTGGGTGTAATAGAGAATTGGTGGGGGAATTTGTGAAGAAAGAGCTATAAACTGACTTTAAAAGAGGGGGGAGATGTGGTGTGGTGGGGGGGGCATACTCTTTCTCACAATAAGGGAGAATGTGACAGAAGTTTACAGTTGGAAGAGGGAGGACTGAGACAAATGGCTAAAAGAATGCAGGTTGGCTGAATCAGCAGTGTGGACTGGGCTGTGAAGGAAATGAGGTTAAACAAGCCATGTGGAGCCAGAAGGCAGAGCTTTGTAGTTGAATTAGAGAACCATGAGGTGCCACTGGAGAGGTGACCCAGTCAATGTGGCAGGTGTGAAGGACAATTTTAGCTGCAGTGGTAGATATTTTAAATTGGAGACCAAAAAGCAAGAGGCTGTAGTAAACTATGCAGGAGATGATTAGGACCTGAATGAGAAATTTAATGTTTGGGAATGAGATTTTAAAAGGAACTGAGCAATGTTTTTGTTTTTATGGTATGTGTTAAGTGCTTTTTACGTGCCAGGCACTGTACTAAGCTTTGGGGTAGATACAAAATGATCAGGTTGGACAAAGCTGATGTCCCAAGTGGGGCTCCCAATCTTAGTCACCATTTTAGAGAGCAAGTCTCTGAGATCCAGGGAAGTGAACTGAATTGCCCAAGGTCACACAGCAGATGTGTGGCCGATCCAGGATTGGAACTCAGGTCCTCTGACTCCCAGGCCCAGGCTCTTGTGTGAGCAGAGTGGAAGCCAGAAGCTTCTAAGATTACCTCCAGATTTCAGATCTAGGGGAGCAGGGCAACATCTTTAGCATTAGAGAAACTGGACACTGAAAACTGCTTTGGAGTTCTGTCTTTCTTCACAGCATGAATTTAAGGAGGAATGAGTCATCTAGATCAAAATGTGAAGACAGGGAGATCTGAGACTAGACTGAAGGAGATAGGATCCAGGAGAGATTAAGATAGACCCTTAGAGGAAGTTAAAAAAACAAACGAACATGAGGGCAGAGATGTTCCTTGAGAGAATGTGTACATTGAATAGGAAAGGAATAAAAACAAAACATGAGGATTGCCTATGTCTATGTGAAGAGGCAGTAGGAGAAGAAACAGGATACAGAGGGGAAGATAGAAAAGGAATGGCCAGGAAAAGAGATGTCTGTGGAAGAATTAATAATAATTAATAATGGTATTTGTTAAACACTTCTTATTCTAAGCACTGGGGTAGATATAAGGTAATCAGGTTGTCTCACTTGGGGCTCACGGTCTTAATTCCCATTTTACAGATGAGGTAACTGAGGCACAGAGAAGTGAAGTGGTTTGCCCAAGGTCACACAACAGACAAGTGGCAGAACTGGGATTAGAACCCAAGTCCTCTGACTCCGAAGCCTGTGCTCTTTCCTCTAACCCAGGCTGCTTCTCACAATTCTAGAGCCAATAATTCTAGAGCTAAGCAGAGAACCAAGATTTTATATGGAATATTGCTATGGAATCTGACATCAAATAGGTCATGAATTTAAAACCAGATATTCCCTGGTGAGAAGGCTAGGATACCAATTTTAAAGTATCTAGGGAATAACTGTCTGGAAATGTCTAAAGTTCAACAACCTCACCCTGTCGTACCTATTCTGAAGTTTCTTGAGAAGTAAATAAACTGTCAGCCTCTTCAGGTCAGTCATGAATTGTGTTTTTCATGGATTCCTTTAATGTTCTCTATTCTTTTACAAAGCCTCTACAATATTTTCTTTTTCCTGCCTGTTTACAAAGGGGTGCAGGGGATTAATGGTATTGGGGATTCAGCATAATATAAGCAGGTGGCTGAGCCAGATAAAGTGTCAGCAAGGAACTGAAAATGGATTCACTTAAAACAAATTGAGAAAACAGCCTGAAACCGACCAAGACACTGTTAGCTGCTGACTTGTAGCTGTAGAAGTTAACATTTCTAGCGTGAATCTTGTGTATTGAGCAATTGTCATCCATGAAAAATTCCTAAAAAACTGAGGTGCCCCACAGCCTCATCATCATCAGGAAACACACAAAAAACTAATAATGGGCCTTCTCTTTACAACAATTTGCAAAACTAAAACTGTACATCATAATTGTTGACATCTTAATTCATGAAAAATTCAAACTGTAGCCCCCCAAATTCATGGCAGGTGGGCAATTGTTTTTGCTGTATTTCAAGTACTGTTCACTGGTGAGTTGCATCCAAGCAGTCAGTCAGTTAATCGTATTTATTGAGCTTTTACTGTGTGCAGAGCACTCTGTCAGCTGTGTGACTGGGCAAGTCACTTAACTTCTCTGTGCCTCAGTTACCTCATCTGTAAAATGGGGATTAAGACTGTGAGCCCCCCGTGGGACAACCTGATCACCTTGTAACCTCCCCAGCGCTTAGAACAATGCTTGGCACATACTAAGCGCTTAACAAATACCAACATTATTATTATTATTATTACTGAGTGCTTGGGAGTGTACGATATTACTATAGAACAGACAGCTATGTAACATCTGGGCTTCAGATGAGTTTACTGAATTTTGATTTTTTAGAAAAGGACTGATGATCAGTTTTTAAAACCTGAGCATCCTCTAGCAAAGAAGGACAAAGGTCATATAGCGACCTTCTGAAAGATGTTTTTGCCCCTTAAAAAGGAAATGTCAAAAAACATGTCCACAACCCACCTTTACAGAAAGAAAACCCCAGGATTCCAGAGTGGAAACGCCCTGCTAAAGGATGTGGAAAACAAAGCAAACAGAGAGAATGACAGGAATTCCCTAGAGAAGCTGTAGTTCTTGCTCATTCTCACATCTTTTCCTCTCCCGCCGACACACTGGAAAAATATATAGCGTCTGTGGGCTTGATAATAATAATGATGGCATTTATTAAGCGCTTACTATATGCAAAGCATCCAGCCTCACCCGGAGCCTGGGCCCTGCAGAGCTAGTGGGAAGCTTAGTAACCAAAGTGGGGTGGGGACACTGGGAGGTTTGCTTGGGAAAATAGATGGTTCAGTGATTTGCTATGGAAGAGCAAGCTCCCATACTAATTCACCTTAGAGGCCCTCTGCCTGAAAGTTGGTGACAAGCAGCTGAGAGGAGCTGATAAAAGATTTTCTCTATAAAACCAGCATGGGAGGGATTGAAACTATATACCCTTTCCTAATTAAAAATGTGATAAAAAGGAGAGCAGCCTGTAAATTGCTGAGTTGCAGGCCAGTGGATCAAGCTTCCTTTTCTTTTTTGCATTTTTTTTAAGGTTTCCCTTATTCAATACCCCAGAGGAATAACAAAAATATAAAATGAACAGTGGAACAGCTTTTTGGATATTCCATACCACTGACTCTAGCATGGACATGATCCTAGGTCTTTGCGGGTGAAGTTAAGTTTCCTTATAAAATATTTATGCAGGCTAACTTTGTATTTGGAGAACAGACTTTCCAACCATATTCTTAAGTGTAATAAATAAAATCATAAGACCTGCCACTGGGATGGTTTGAACAGTGCTTTGCACATAGTGAGCACTTAATAAATGCTATTATTATTATTATTGTTATTATTATTATTATTATTATTATTACTATGGTATTTTCTTAAAGTTGTGGAGAGTTCTATAATTAATTGCAACTTCCCTGTCAATTATTTTATTTTCATGGAAAAAAATGGGACAAGTTTAGGTATAAAAGTATCAGGTGAATCTAAATTCAACTAGGCAAATGCATTCACTTCTAAACTTTAAGTAGCAGGTGGAATCCAAAATTTTATGTCCACATTTTGCAAATAAATGTATTTATTACTGTGATAAAACTATAGGAATTTGTCATCCAAAAAAAAATCAGTGATATATCACCAGATTGAGTGTGCTCCCACTGTAGATATTTAATCTCATTCCACAAATTAAACCCCTTTATAACCTCCAGAGAAGTAGAAAAATCTTCTCCTCTCTCTCCCCACCTCAGTCCATACTTCATGCCGCTGCCCGGATTGTCTTTGTCCAGAAACGCTCTGGGCATGTTACTCCCCAGGGCAAATCTCCAGTGTCTACCAATCAATCTGCGCATCAGGCAGAAACTCCTCACCCTTGGCCTCAAGGCTGTCCATCACCTCTCCCCCTCCTACCTCACCTCCCTTCTCTCCTTCTGCAGCCCAGCTCGCACCCTCTGCCCCTCTGCCGCTAATCTCCTCAGCGTGCTTCAGCGTGCTTCGTTCTTGCCTGTCCCACCGTCGACCCCTGGCCCACGTCATCCCCCAGCCCACGTCATCCCCCTGGCCTGGAATGCCTTCCCTCCCAACATCCGCCAAGCTAGCTCTCTTCCTCCCTTCAAGGCCCTACTGAGAGCTCACCTCCTCCAGGAGGCCTTCCCAGACTGAGCCCCCTCCTTCCTCTCCTCCTCATCCCCCTCTCCACCCCCGTCTTACCTCCTTCCCTTCCCCACAGCACCTGTATATATGTATATATGTTTGTACATATTTATTACTCCATTTATTTATTTATTTTACTTGTACATATCTATTCTATTTATTTTATTTTGTTAATATGTTTGGTTTTGTTCTCTGTCTCTGTCTTCTTGACTGTGAGCCTACTGTTGAGTAGGGACTGTCTCTATATGTTGCCAACTTGTACTTCCCAAGCACTTAGTACAGTGCTCTGCACACAGTAAGCGCTCAATAAATGCATTTGATTGTTTGATTGATTGAAGCATGATTCCTGATGGTCTTTCTAACTTCATTCCAATGAATGTAGCTGCAGATGATAATCTTCTTGTTCTATGTCCATAATCCTTATCTGATTTTTACTGTGTTATATGCCTTAGTAATTTCCTGTGATTCTGGATGCAGCAGATCAATTCTGAATCTCAGAAATCATTTTCTTTCATTCATTTTAAGTTTATTTCATTGAGTCCCTTCGTGTTCTTTTCTTATAGGGCAGAAGAGAAAGGAGAGGAAAAATAAAATTATCCATACCATTCAATATCTTCATTATATTTTACTTTACACAAAGTACTGAATTTTCACTCTCTAATTTTGGGAGGCTCTTTCAGCTCAGTTCTGGGTCCCCTTTCTATTTTTCATCTAAACCCACTCCCTTAGAGAGTTCATTTGCTTCCATGGATTCAACTACCATCTCTTTATGGATGATTCCCAAGTCCACCTCCACAATTCTGACCCACCTCGGGCTCACAGTCTCAATCCCCATTTTACAGATGAGGGAACTGAGAAACAGAGAAGTAAAATGAGTTACCCGAGGTCACACAGCAGACAGGTGGCAGAGATGGGATTAGAACACAGGTCCTTCTAGTTCCCAGGTCCATGATCTGTCCACTAAAGCCTCTCTGCTTCTCGTTCATAGGGTCATTTCTAACTCCACAATTCCCCCACCATAGTCAGGATGTGGGCATTAGTCAAATTATTTTATGCTCAGTTGAGGGTCATTTCCTACATACACTACCCATTTTACAGGAAAATATATTGAGATCAATTCTCAAAAATGTCTCTGTCTACCTTATCATTTTTCAGTGGAGCCAGGTTTATGCCTCTTTCAAGCCTAACATAGCTGTTGCTGGTGGGGGAGGAGAAGGGAAGCCATTCTGATTGCTGCCATTCACTCCCAGGCTCCCCATTGACTTCTGTCTCTCATGTGCCTGGGAACAGTGGGAGGTAGAATGGTTTCATTTCACAGTTTCTTCATAATTAGGGAAAATAAAAACACAGCAGGATGTTCCCTGAAATCCTTGAGAGTAAGGATCATCTCTACCAATTTTATTGTTCTCTCCCAAGCACTTAATCCCATGCTTTGCACAAAGTAAGCACTCAATAATTACCAGTGATTGCTTGGTTAACATAGCAACATGTTCACCTGGAATCATTTTTTCTATCATTGTCTGAGATTAACTATACTGTGTATCTTTGGAATCTTTTCTAGGTAACAAATACTGGGTCTTCAAGGATACTACACTTCAGCCAGGTTATCCGCATGATTTGATATCACTCGGAAGTGGAATTCCTCCTCATGGTATTGATTCAGCCATTTGGTGGGAGGATGTTGGGAAAACCTACTTCTTCAAGGGAGACAGGTGAGTATAGATTATCTACAAAGGAGGATTTTAATTGGTTCATACATCATCCTAAGGCAATCATATTATCTAGCATTGACCTAGCTAAATATAGTTCCATATACATGCCTTTGACTACCATTGTACATACAAATAGTACAGTTTCATTCATTCATTCAATCGTATTTATTGAGCGCTTACTGTGTGCAGAGCACTGTACTAAGCGCTTGAGAAGTACAAGTTGGCAACATATAGAGATGGTCCCTACCCAACAGCGGGCTCACAGTCTACAGTCTACAGTTTGTGCCTCCTTTTAAAATTGTATATCAACCATCACCCAAATAACAATGACAGATATGACATAATAATAAATAATAATTATGGTCTTGTTAAGTACTTACTAAGTGCCAAATGCTGCTCTAAGCTCTGGGGTAGATACAAGTTAATCAGATCAGACTCATGTTCCATATGGGATCCATACTCATCCCCATTTTCCAGATGAGGGAACTGAGGCCCAGAGAAGTAAAGTGACTTGCCCAAGGTCACACAGCGGACATGTGGCAGAGCAGGAATTAGAACCCAGGTCTTTCTGACTCCCAAGTCCGTGCCCTATCCACTAAGCCACACTGCTGGCATGTTAAATGTCAGTGTTCTATCATCACCTCAATCTCTAAAGCTCCAAAACTGAATTCATAATCTTTCCTTCTCCAACGTTCCCATCAAAGTTGACAATACAACTCTTTGCTTTCTCTCAAGCCTGTAATCTCAGCATTATCCTTAACTTTTCTTTCTTTTTCAGTCCCATAGTCAGCCTGTCACCATGTCCCATAGTCAGCCTGTCACCATGTCCCATCAGTTCTTTACATTGCCAGGTTTTCGTCCTTCCTCTCCATTCCATACAAATGGTCAGGCACTTTTCATATCTCAGCTTGACTACTGCATCAACTTCCTTGTTGAGCTCCCTGCTTTTGGCGCCTCTCATCTCCAATCATACTTCATACTGTTGCCTACATCATTCTGCACTAGTTTCCCCATGACTTGTAGACCTCCAATGTTTGCCCATTCCTGTAAGCATCAAGATGAAACTCCTGACTCTTTAAAGTACTGTCAGCTCTCTTCCTCCTGTTTTTTCTAATCTCTCCTACTATGCCCCAGTTTGCACTCTTCATTCGTCTCAAACTAACCTACTCTGTGTGCATCATTCTTGAAAGGAATTAATTAATTCATTCAATCATATTTATTGAGCGCTTACTGTGTGCAGAGCACTGTACTAAGCACTTGGGAAGTACAGTTCTCTCCCCCTTCACATCTGACAGATGACTACTCTATTTTTAACCACCCCCTAGAAATAACATCTCTTCAAAGAGGCCTTCCCTAATTACGTTTTCACCTTCCAACCCTATATCTGCCAAACTGCTATTTCAAGCATTTCTATGCCATCTAAGCATTTAAGATGGCACACTTGGATCCATACCCTGTGAACACTTAGTATTTACCCCACCCTCAGCCCCACAGCACTTATGTACATATCTGTAAATTATTCATATCAACATCTGTCTCCCCATCTAGACTGTAAACTCACTGTGGGCCAGGAACGTGTTACCAACTCTGTGGTATCGTACTCTCCCAAGCACTCACTCCAGTGCTCTGCACACAGTAAACACTCAATAAATACAATCCATTGTTTGATTGATTAAGAACTCACAGCCACCTGAAACACTTATGTACATAATCTTTAGATTCTGTTAATACAATACGATTGAATGAATGAATGAATAACAATAATAATGATACTGGTATTTGTTTTGTACTTACTATGTGTCAAGCACTGTTCTAAGTGCTGGAGTAGATATAAACTAATCAGGTTGGGCACAGCCCCGTGGGACTCACAGTCTTAAAACCCATTTTACAGATGAGGTAACTGAGGCACAAAGAAGTTAAGTGACTTGCCCAAAGTCACACAGCAGACAAGTGGCAGAGCTAAAATTAGAACCCAGGTCTTTCTGACTCCCAGGCTTGTACTCTGTCCACTAGGCCATGCTACTTTGAACACCTACTATGTGCAGAGCCTTCAACTAAATGCTTGGGAGAGTAGAATAGAATTAGTAGATAAGATCCCTGCCCTCAGGGAGTTTCCAATCTAGTGGGGGACACAAACACTAAAATAAAGATAGGAAGGGTAGGGACCATCTCTATATGTTGCCAACTTGTACTTCCCAAGCGCTTAGTACAGTGCTCTGCACACAGTAACCGCTCAATAAATACGATTGAATGAAAAAGTACAAATTGGCAATTATTACTTATTGATTGATTAATTGTGATGGGGTTTCTCAGTACTTGTACATTCTTTCATCCTACCAGAATTTTTTCTTAACTGCTTTGTCAATTCTAATCTCTAGTTAATGTGGCAGAACTTGGATTAGAACCCAGGTCCTCTGATTCCCAGGCCCATGCTGTTTCCATAGAACATGATCCTTCTGAAAAATGCATTGTGGCTCATTATTTCTTACAGTGGGCGAATTCTTATACACCACCTTCCCTATTTCTTCTCTTCATTTGACAGTTAAGCATATAGCTGTCCTTCAAATTTGAAGATTATACTTACTATACAAAAGGACATTTATTACAAAAAATAAATGAATCAAATGAAGCCCCAATCACTAAAGGTGCTGATCCACACCCCTAGAGCACATATGGGAATATTGTCTGCCTCCCCTACCAATACTCTGCATCTTCCTTAGTGACACTGTTATGGACCACATGAATTGTCTGGAAATCTGTTGGAGTGTAATTTGTAAATGCAACTGTATCCAAGACTGCAGTGGTTATAGTGAATAATCCAATCCCCCACCTGGGATCCCCAGTAACAAACATCCACTCAGCTTGTACTAAGTCTTTTCATTATGATTGGAGCGTCAAGGCGAGGTAAGAGGTGCTGTGTGGTGGCGGCATCCCCACTTTCCCCAAGAAAATGTGGAGGAATCATATTGACACTGGAGCAAAATTGTAATTGATACCTATATCTAGGTTGCTCCTTCAAATCAAGAAGCAGCATGGCCTAGTGAATAGTGCATGGGCCTGGGAGTTAGAAGGACCTGGACTCTAATCCCACCTCTGCTACATGTTTATTGTGTGACCTTGGGCAAGTCACTTCACCTCTCTGGGCCTCAGTTGCCTCATCTGTAAAATGGGGATTAAGAGTGTGAGCTCCATGTGGGACAGGGACAGTTCCAACATGATTAACTTGTATCTACCCCAGCACTTAGAACATTCATTCATTCATTCAATCGTATTTATTGAGCACTTACTGTGTGCAGAGCACTGTACTAAGTGCTTGGGAAGTACAAGTTGGCAACGTATAGAGACGGTCCCTACCCAACAGCGGGCTCACAGTCTAGAACAGTGCTTGGCACATAGTAAAGCACTTAACAAGTACCATAATTATTATTATTGTTATGTAGCATAACAATAATAGCAAATATATAACAATAATAATGGTACTTGTTAAGCACTTTTTTATTATATCATTTTAATATAGTAATAATGATAATCCCATCTCTGCCGCTCGTCTGCTGTGTGAACTTGGGGAAGTCACTTAACTTCTCTGTTACCTAATTGGCAAAATGGGGACTAAGACTGTGAGCTCCATGTGGGACATGGACTATGTCCAAGCTGATTACTTTGTATCTGCTTTGTATCCATTTTGTATTACTTTGTATGCAACTTTAGATATAAAATGCTTCGAACAATGTCTGGCACATTATAAGCACTTAAAAATACCATAAAAAAGAACTCCCCCAAAATATCTTTTGCAAAAGAACAAATAAGGAAACTATCAGAGGAATACCCTATTAATGGAGAAGTTACTAGTTAGTGGCATAGCAAGCTTAATGAAACTCAGATGAATATGTAAGGAATATAAAATGTGAAGAGGATAGAAAAACATGAGTTCTGTAAAAATAATTGTTATAATAGGCTACTGACCACCAGTGGGAATAGGTCTGTACCCTACTCCATTTCTTACTAAGTATTGTTTATAACATAACTTCTCCTAAATGCACTGTTAGAGGTTTATTCCCCTGCTCTGGTTAAGCATATATATGTGTCCATTATGTTTATTTCTGAGCAAAATGTAAAACAGTGCTGCTTGTTTCAGATACATGGGAGAAATAAAAGAGACATGTAGGACTTATTTTGAATTAAAAGCCACTGGAAGGCAGCATTGTGTCTCTCTTTTTTTAATTAAAACAAGTTAGTCTCCATTCACATTAAGGTTCTTAAGAAATTGAAACTAAGGAATGTAATTAAGACATAGATTAAAGTAGGCATGTCTGTGTACTGATCAATAGCAACATTATTCTCCTAATGTAATTATTATGGTATTTATTAAACATCTAATATAGACTATGTATTTGTTACATTGTTATATTGTATTCTCCCAAGTGCTTAGTACAATGCTCTGCACAAGTGCTCAAAAAATATGATTGATTGATTGACCAAGTCCTGTGGTAGATAAATAACAATAACGAGGTGGGACAGGGTCTACCCTGCATGGGACTCACAATCTAAGAGGGAGGGAGAACAAGTATTTAATCCCCATTTTATATCTGAGGATTTTTTAATGGTATTTGTTAAGCTTATTATGTGTCATACACTGCTCTAAATGCTGGGGTAGATACGAGAGAATCAGGTTGGTTACAGTCTGTGTCCCAAAAAGGGCTTATATTTTAAGTAGGAGGGAGGAGGATTTAATCCCCATTTTACAAATGAGGTAACCATGGCAAAGAGAATTGAACCGACTTGTCTGAAGTCACACAGCAGATGAGTGGCAGAGGTGGGATTAGAACCCACATCCTCTGACTCCCAGGTTCAAGCTCTTTTTGCTAAGCCGCGCTGCTTATCATTATAAACAGGGTACAGAGTATCAGCTGCTAAGGCAACTGCAAAATGGGATCGTGTGACT
This sequence comes from Tachyglossus aculeatus, assembly GCF_015852505.1. Lineage (NCBI taxonomy): Eukaryota > Metazoa > Chordata > Mammalia > Monotremata > Tachyglossidae > Tachyglossus > Tachyglossus aculeatus. The sequence continues at coordinate 94,884,194 of NC_052069.1, forward strand.
AGCTGATCACTTTTACATTTTACATACACAAGGAGACTTCCTTTAACTACTGTCGGGAGATTAACCTTGAACCGTGAAATGAGTTTCTGCAGAAAGAGGTCAGCTGAACAGTAATTCTTTTTAGAAGCCTATCAATTATTGTTTTCCCTCTCGATCGTTTAAGACAGTTATAAATGGAGACTTATAATGGAGGAATTTTCTTCTTTTCAGTCAAGTTCACCAAATGAATAGGGTAAATATTCCTTAGCAAAAAAAAATGAGTTTTGAGTGTGTTGGGGCCAAATTATGATCAAAAAGCAATTCCACAGGCACCTAGCATAGCAACCCCTTCATTCCCCGTTGTTGGGTAGGGACCATCTCTATATGTTGCCTACTTGTACTTCCCAAGCGCTTAGGACAGTGCTCTGCATACAGTAAGCGCTCAATAAATACGATTGATTGAGTGAATGAATGAATTCCACAGACAGGTCACAAAACTGTAATGAAGGCATTGTACTATCCACGAGGGCAATCCACCAACTGAGTCATGCCACAGTCTCCATTCTTGTTAGCATATTCATGAATGACGTCTCTATCCTTTCTTATCATTTTCATGTTTCTTCAAAATGATACTGGCGTCTCGTACTCATTTTCTATATTAGAAACCCTATTCATCATATCACTAATGGGAACATTAAAACTTGACGTTGTCTCATTCTGGTCCATTATGGAAAATTTCAGCATTCCACAGAGATATGAAATTTAGAAAGAAGCATAAGAAAGCACTTAATGATGGCTAGCTCTTAGTAAAGTGTAGAGGGGATTGAGTTGTAACATCCTTGGGAATTGCCTTGAATGGTCCTGCCTATGAGATCCGATGTAGGGCCTAAGGGCAGAGAGGAAGAGAGATTTAACCCCACTGAAGTATCCCAGAGGAAACAGAGATAAAAATAATAATAATAATTGTATTTGTTAAGTGCTTACTACGTGCCAAGCACTGTTCTAAGTGCTGGGGTAGACACAAGGTAATCAGGTTGTCCCACATGGGGCTCACAATCTTAATCCCCATTTTGCAGATGAGGTAACTGAGGCACAGAGAAGTTAAGTGACTTGCCCAACGTCACACAGCGGACAAGTGGCAGAGCCGGGATTAGAACCCACATCCTCTGACCCCCAAGCCCGTGCTCTTTCCACTAAGCCATGTTGCAGATAGACTGAAAGAGACTGGAAAATGGGGTGGGACCAGACCTAAATACAAAACCCGATCCTCTAGTCAAAACAGAGAGTGCATCACCACAGGTGCCCCAAAACATAGAAACAGAAGGGATGAAATCAACAAATGGTATTTATCCAACCCCATGCTAAATATATTACCACCTTCTGTCCTAAGTCTTTGCTTTAATAGTAGTCAATCAATGGTATTTATTGAGCTCTTACTGTGTGCAGAGCACTGTAGTAAGTACTTGGGAAAGAACACAGTAGAGTCATTAGACATAATCTACATCCTTACAGTCTACAAGGAGAGACAGACATTAAAAAATATTACAGATGGGAGAGCTAGAATAAAGAATATTAATATAAGTGCTCTGGGGCTGGGTTCTCAACTTCCGAGAGAAATAGCTTGGCCAAGTGGAAACAAAGTGGACCTTCGTTCTAATGCCAGTTATGCCTTATTTGTGACTTGGGCAAGTCACATAACTTCTCTTTTCCTCAGTTTCCTCATCCTTAGATTGTGAGCCCCGCAACCTGATTATCTTGGAACTATTCTGGCTCTTGGCACATAGTAATCCCTTAACAAATGCCACAATTATATTACTATGTCTGAACAATGGGGATTAAAAAGCTGTTTTTCCTTCCCCTTATTCAGTGAGTCCCACGTGGGACAGGGACTGTGTCCTGTCTGCTTATTCTCTTAACTGCCCCAATGCTTGTTACAATGCTTGGCACATAGTAAGCACTTAAACAATAGCACAATTATAGTTACAATGCCTGCTATGAATTTGCATACTGTTTGTCTTTCATCCTTTTTTATTCATTTTCTGGGAATTGTAAACTTTATATTATAACTTGTTTGAGCTTGATAGGTTCAAAGAAGTTAGTTTTAGATGAGCTACACTAAGGGGTCAGATTAGTCACCCTTCACACACACTGTAGGAAAGTTGCACATATAGGGTGTTGCTATAGTTGCAAAGCCTATCCCTGTCAAACCTCCTTGATTCTTGAGTGTTTGTCATTCCCCACACTTTTTTTTTTTTTGGGGGGGGGGTAATCAAAATTTATCTTGGCTATGGCAGTAGGGAGGTGATTTTTGATTTACAAAATTAGAAACACATTTCTCTAGTTGCCGTGACATGTTAGGGTATATCCATGTTTTAGAAATGGGTGGGCGGTGTGTCTTCAGCTAGCAAAAGAAAGAGTTTCTTTTCAAAATTTCAAGCTTGACATGGGAGCACATTGGGAATTTGACATGTCAGTACAGTTAAATGTCATTCCATCTTCTTTAATATTTTGGTTACTTAGCTTTCTTTCCCACCTTTTCAGCTGTTAGCCTATGGACACTCTTGAGCAGGGATGTCTTGAAACATCTGCAGTAGAAATGGAGAAGAAAGTAGAAGCAACTAATAGGAAAATAAGTCTTTGGACTGCTCTACAATGACCAGGGCAAATTTGCTTGATCATTTGCTTCCAGATTATACTGGGTTCAAATAGCCTCTAAAATGTACAGAACATGACAACACAATATACACACATATATACTGAAGAGAGAGAGAGATTACGGTATTTGTTAAGAGCCTACCATGTGTCAAGCACTGTTCTAAGTGCTGGGTTACACAGGTTATCAGGTCAGACACAGTCCCTGTTCCACATGAGATTCATGGTTTAAATAGTAGGGAGAACAGGTCAATCCCCATTTTTACAGTTGAGGAAACTGAGGCATGGAGAAGTTGAGTGATTTGCCCAAGGTCACACAGCAAGCAAGTGGCAGAGCTAGGATTAGAACCTAGGTCTTCTGACTCCAGGCTTGTGTTCTTTTAACTAGGCCACACTGCTTCTACAGTCTTAACACTCCTCCCAGTTAATGCACTATAGCTTCCTTTGTATTAAAAATGATCCATTGAAACAAACTCCCCTGTATCTGTTAAAAACAAGTTTCACCCACAATCACCCATGTGCAAGTCTTATCTATACCCAGCAAAGAAGTTGAAAACTACTGAGCACTTAAAAGCATGTGAATTATATGCAGTTGATTTCAAAAGGATAAATCATACCTTTTGGATTAGCACTTAGAAACTGGAAACCTCACCCAGAATGTGGGATAATGGCAGCAAAACCCAAGAAATGGAAGGTCACCTCTTCAGATGGCCCCTGTTTAGCTCCAGCAAGGATGTATGTCAGGTAGCACAGCTGGAATTCCTGGATTTATTGTTCCCTGTGGTAGTGTTGAACAAGGCTATCACACTCACTAGAAAATGAAATGTCTCTGGCCTTCCAAACAAAACCATTTGTCTCCAACATTTCCAGGTAAAATGCAATTGTTCTTCTTTCCTCCATTGAGAAGGGTGTGATCCTATTGGTCAGCTGCTGAAGATGAATGAACTAGATCTATCCCTAAACCTCAGAAAACAAGAAGAATGCACCACTGTTTACATCAGTGCATGCATCACTACCGCTATTACCTATATTAATTGAACACCTGCAATATGCAGAACACTGAACTAATGTACAGGGAACAGTCACAGAAATTATAAGCTGTGTTTCCCTACTGTCATGGGATTTATAATCTACTAAACTGGTCTTCATTGTCACTAATTCCATTTGCACATAGCAGTCACTACTCTTCTAGTTTCCCAATCAGTCCGCTGCCCCATGGTCCAATTTGGAATGACTTGTGACTCCCTGATTGCACATGTATCTCTCAAAGAAGGTGAATAATGTGTCTGTTGCTAACCTCAGTCACTTCTCTGCTGGCCCGACAAATACTCAAGTGCAAATTTTATTTTTTTCATTTTATTTCTAAACTGCCAACTTTTTCTCACTTTTCAATGTGATATTGGGAACTTAGTCTGCAGTGGAATAGGCTCCATTTGTTTTGAAGGTCGACATGAACATCATTCCATCAATTTACAGATTGTCTGAATCTCAGTTTCTACCACAAATAGAAAGAAGAGCAATCTGGGAGAGGAACGCCAGATCATGAACACAGTATTCAGAAAGCATAATAGGGCTGTTGAGGGTCTCAGCTTCTTGTCAAAGTAGCTATATATAGCTACCCCAGAATCAAGGTCTAAACCTCCTCCAAATGGAAAACGTATATAAGTCCCCGCCTCACTTAAACAGGAGGACACCAGACACTATCACTGATGCACTATTTAACCAGTTGTCAACCCCAGTTTGTTTTCCGTCCCTCAATCATTGCTGAATTCATCCTCAGAAACCTGTCAGAACACCTTAATATCAAAATCGAGTATGTAAAATACAGAAACTCAGCAGTACTATGTACTGAGGTTTAAGTTCTCCTACAAGCTGGAACATTCTCTAAAAGTATATCAATAGCAAAATGTGCAAACCCAGTGCTTTCTGTCTGTTGAGTAATTATTCATTGAGTAACCTCTTTAAAATCATGTTTGCAAAGGGGGAAGATCAAAGCTTTCTTTTAGGGCTCTTCCACTCTAAATTTAGTCTCTTTCACAATTCAAATCTCAAGTCTTTACATTACATTAATATTGCATTTACTGCATGACATGTATTTGTTGCTGTGGACTGGCCTCAGGCAGTGGAGAAGTTTATTTTGTTTTAAATCAGGGTATGATGATTCCTTACTTATTGTTTTGTCCAAATGAAGTGTCTTTCTCCATTTGGGTCTCCTTTTGGAATGATTGTTCAATTATGTGCGGGGCAAATACATGAGTAAATATGATATTCCTTCAATAAAGAAAATGAACTTTCAGGAAAAATATGAAAATATTATCTAGGCTAATATGACCTATGCAGATAGGAGTTACCTTTTGTGTTTGTTCTGGACCAAACGCAAGGTTATGGACAAAAAAATTCTAAACACTTCCTATTTGGAAATGGAACATTTTGCCTATCTTTCATTTATAAAGGAGAAAAAAAACCCTGATTTTTTAAAAGGGAAAATGAGTTCAACTCACCTTCAGTGCTTTATACACAGAAAGTGTGGTGTAATAATATGCATTTTTTATTCTTTTTTCAAATTAGGTACTGGAGGTATAGTGAAGAAATGAAATCTATGGACCCTGGTTATCCAAAACCAATCACAATCTGGAAAGGTATCCCAGAATCTCCTCAGGGAGCCTTTGTCCACAAAGAAAATGGTACAGAGACATTCTCTGTTTATATTTGTGTGTGTATATGCGTGTTCATGTGCATGTGTCTATGTAGCTGACCTTTCCCCATCATTAATCGAATCAAGCAGTGTTATGTATTGATTAGGTCCAGTCTTTTTCAAGCTATTCTGTGTAGTTATACTTGAAAATGAAAAGTAAATTTGTCCTCTAAAAACTCTTTCAGCTACATAGGTTCAAGTCTTTGAAAAGTCTTTCTGGAGTATTCTGTCTTTGCACAACACAGTCAAAAAGATGCGTAGATGATCATGAACTGTTTTTCAAAATCAGCAAAACACTACATACTGACAATTAGCTTGAAGAAACCCTACAGTGTTCTGCACACAGTATGCGCTCAATAAATACGATTGAATGAATGAATGAATGAATGATATTTGCTAGCACTTACTCTGTGCCAGGCACTGTACTAAGCGCTGGAGTAGATACAAACCAATCAGGTTGGACACAGTCGCTGTCCTCATGGGGCTCACAGCCTTAATCTCCATTTCATAGATGAGGTTCCTGAAGGTCAGAATAATAATCACTTACATTTTTGAGAGGCAAAAATTATTTGTGGGGCAAATACATGAGTAAATATGATATTCCTTTAATAAAGAAAATGAACTTTCAGGAAAAATATGAAAATATTATCTAGGCTAATATGACCTATGCAGATAGGAGTTACCTTTTGTGTTTGTTCTGGACCAAGGAGTATAAAAAACAACATGCTCTCCCTTAAAATTGCAAGCCCAAGGTATTGTTTGAATGATTGGAGGAAAAAAAAACCCAGAATTTTGCATAATAATAATAATGATGGTATTTGTTAAGTGCTTACTATGAGCCAAGCACTGTTCTAAGCGCTGGGGTAGATACAAGGTAATGAGGTTGTGCCACTTGGGGCTCACAATCTTAATCCCCATTTTACAGATGAGGTAACTGAGGCACAGAGAAGTTAAGTGACTTGCCTGAAGTCACACAGCTGTTAAGTGGCGGAGCTGGAATTAGAACCCACGACTGCTGACTCTCAAGCCCGTGCTTCTTCCACTAAGCCATGCTGCTTCTCCAGGGGACTCTGTTAAGAAGACAAAACTCTGGCTTTGTTTTTTTGGTGACCTGTATCATTAGAGGAGTTATCTAAGGATACAAATTAAAGTTTGGAAAACTTCCAGCTATTTGCATTTGGTTTATAAACAGAAGGAGTAAGTTCTCCTATTGTGAAGGTTTGCTCTCTGCCAAATCAATGCCATTTTTCAGCTGGAAAAGTATAATGCTTCAGTTCATTGGCTGGCACTCAGCATTTCTTCATCTAGGCTTGTTTTGTAATTACATTGGCTTTCATTAGAATGATCAAATACCAGCTCCCTGCAGAAAATCAAAATCTGTGTACACCTGTTTTCAGTTGGCAAAGTTGCAGGGAGTATAGTCCTGAGCTTCTATCTGAAATGTGGCAGTGGACTTAAATAGCATGGAACAGGACGGAATCCCAGATTTTATCAGTCTTCATTTGTAATCCAGCTAAATAAGATTCCTTAAGAGACACTAAGTTTTGTAAGCCTCAATTCCAGTTAGATATCTGAGAAGTGGGTAAATCATCTGGTCCACCTGGGCCCTAAACAAAGTTTTCCTCGATTCTCTCTCCCTTCATCCCTAAGCAAGGATCCATCCTGGGAAAGTTAAAAGTAGTGGCCCGTGAAAGTGGGGAATGGGTTGAAATGGACCTTGTCACGTCAGTCTGATTCATAGGTTCAAGAGCGCAAAAACAAAACAAACACAAGTGTCTGTAGTAGTGTTGCTAAGGAAGTTTAAAATCCATTGTTCCAATTCATTTGTGGGAGCCTAAATCTCACAAAGCACATCTCATACAAAGCATCCTCCTTCACTACATCTGACCCCGACAAGTCCTTGTCTTTTGCTAGTTGAAAGACCAATTATATCAATTCTCTGCAAGCAAGTTATATATATATATATATATATATATATATATACATACACAATATATTACATTGTATAATATAGTATATAAAACATAGTATTACATTTTATATATATATATATATATATGTATAACATGTTTCTATTTTCCAGGCTTCACATATTTCTACAAAGGAAAGGAGTATTGGAAATTCAATAACCAGATGCTCAGGGTGGAACCTGGATATCCCAGATCCATCCTCAAGGACTTTATGGGCTGTGAAGGACCAACAGACCGGGACAAAGAGCGACACAGTCCCCAGGATGACGTAGACATTGTCATCAAACTGGACAACACAGCCAGCACTGTGAAAGCCATAGCCATCGTCATCCCCTGCATCCTGGCCCTGTGTCTCCTCGTCCTGGTTTACACTGTGTTCCAGTTCAAGAGGAAAGGAACACCCCGCCACATACTGTACTGCAAACGCTCTATGCAGGAGTGGGTGTGATATAGGGCTTTCTGCTTTCTTCTCTTTTTTCACAGGAGTTTGTGGTAACTTGAGATCCGACACAAAAGCTGGTTTGCTGTTTCCTAGCTAGGAGCAGGCATCCGATAGCCTGCATCAGGGCTGGTGTTAAAAACCCAGTGGGTCGCCCGTCCTGCACATGAGGGGGTGTTGGCTTATCTGGGAAGCTTCCATGATACCCAGTATCTGCCGTTTCTTCAGTCCTTTGTCTTTCTTCGTCATTCAGTTCTATGCCTTTCCTCTGCACGTTCAATGCCCAATAAACTTTCAGGATTAACTAAAGAAGAGGAAAAACAAAAGATCATTCTCCAACGTTTTTAATGTTCTGTTTCCCTGAAGCCTGATCCCATAAAAAAAAATGATAATTAAATATTCAAATTGTGAACAAACAGGATGCACGACCCCCAGTGGACCTTTCAGGAAAGTGTGAAGACCCAAAACAGCTTTGTCTCCAAAGAGGATTGCTTTCAGTCGGTTATGGATAGAGTCCACTCCTAGCTGTGATTTTAGTCAGGTGGGAGATCTGGATGACACGCAGGACTTTAGACTGTTTGGACAGCCATTTTCCAACAGACAAGGGGCCAAAATATCTGCAATAGAGTAACAGCCTTAATGACACATCCATTTTGTGTTTTATACTGCTGTTCCAAGCTATGTCCTCAATGTTTTATCACATCTATATTCCATTATTCTACTCAAACACAGAATCATTTGATTTTTTTGAGGATTTCCCACTCCCAGCTCCCTGTCAGTTTTCCAGGATGTCTTTTTCATTTTTTTCCCCCCTAAAGGTAGAACAGACCATTTTCCTGAGGTCTTTCATGGGTCTGTCATGAACCCTCATTCCCAAAATAGCGAGAAGCAGTATGTCTCTGAAGTGGATTACTGTGAATTAAGAGTAACAGTAACATTACCAAGATATTTGACACCAGTATTACATTGGTGTTACCCTTTGAGAACTATAGGATCCATTTTCAGAGTATTAGGAGTACTCATCTTGGTTTCTTCTAAATTATAGGACTGGGCGTATGTTGTCAAAAGAAATGCAAATTTAAGAATTTCAGATTTTTAAAGCAAAGATATCCTATAATTGTGAAAGACCTTTTTTATCATTTACAATATTGGTACATAACATTTATACCAAACAGAAAAGATGATATTTGCCTGAACATTTTTGGCAAAAAAGATATTTTAATAACTTCTAGCACTCTTAACTAGAAATTTTTTGAACAACTAGCTACAGTTTTCTAGCCTAGTCTTTTATCATAGACTCACTGAATTTCTGCTTTAAGCACCTTCGCATGAAAATTCAATTTGCCTCAGTAATGCTACCCAGGTAGCATTACAGTTTCAAGGATAACCTAAAATGATGACTCTTATGTTGCATGACTATCCTCCCGTGCATAACCTACTGCATGCTGACCATAGTTCTCAAAGGGTTAGTGAGACCTCTGGAATTTAGCCGTCCAAAAGATCACTGACAGAGCCAAGGGACCACCAAAGCATTTTCATTGTCTAGTGTAATTTGTCCTACGAGCAGTATTGTCATTTCCATGTGACCTGCCGAGCAGGTTTGTATCAATATTTTTTTCCTAGAGAAAAGTCAGCAACTGACAGACCTCTTTATTGATTTTAGGAGCTGCTTCTTGCAGCAATTGGCTTTACAGCTACTGGGCTGTGAACTTATTAAAGATGGTCGGAGTGAATGCCCCCTCCCCCTACAAGAGTCAGGCACTGGCTTTGTGTGAAAGCCAGGTTTTGAGGGGAATAGCTTTCGAAACAATGAACAGCTTGCCTTGAACTTAATTATTGATTTGTTGACTGTCATTACCAACTTTAATATTGTCTTCTGTGAAAAATTTCCCTGTAGAGTTTGGTTCTGTACCATTGCCCTTTGACCTTTAACTTGCATACTGGCACAAATTGAAGGGGATCCATTGTTATTAATCCATTTGGATTGTTGATTTGTTGTTTTTTTTTCAAAGTCCCGATATTAATCATCTCAGATTTTTAAAATAACATTGAGCTGTTTTCTGAGCAAAACAAAAACAGTGGATTTATGATAGATCTGCAGGTGGGGATTTCACTATAAATACATGTACCCACAACACAGAAAAGTGAATCTTTAACATGACTATGATTTCAAATGCAAATTCATCATTTCTACAACTAATTTAAAACTTTTAGAAATGACTCGAATACTTGAAATGGCCAGTATGGCTTTTATATAAAGCAGGAATTTTATACTAATCAAACAATTTCTTACTCATTTACTAATACACCTTACAGGATCATTTTTAGAGAGTGTGGGTATGCATTCTTTTTTCAAAATGGATAGTTTGGCTGCCTTGAATTTATATTTATACTGAACAGAGCATGAAGATTGGTACGCCTTTTGATTCAACTCCATGTCTATGGTTTGGGTGGAAGACCAAACTATAGTTTGGGTGTCTATGGTCATATGTGGCATGCTAAAAAGCCTTGAAAACTTTTTATTTCTCAGAGTGCAAACAGATATAAAGTGTATTAAAGGCTAACAAAGATGAAATCATTGTTAGAGCAAATATGCAATGCAGACAGCATTTTGGCAAGGTTCCAAGAGATCATGTATATGAGGGCAGAATATGCATTTAGAGAACACTAGAATCAGCTGTTAACATTGCTTCAGCAGTTCTAGTGCTGCTGAGATTGTAAAGATTTTATTCATAGCATGGAGGAATATTTGCATAAGCTCATATTACAGTGCCCGCTTGTGGACTTTTTTCACCCTCCAACTTTGATTTCAGTGAACAAAAAGCACTGTAAAGTCTACTTGACTAGAAAAAAAACCAACCTTGTCATTTTTTAGGCACAGGAGTGAAAATTTCTGGCATAACCCATTAATGCTCATTTACTGTTCATTTCTTTAAGAGAAGAGACACATTGAATAGATGGATTATTGCTATTTTTCTTCCGAACCAAATTCAAGCTTGTCATAAGCAGAAAAAAATGTCCAAGAGAGGAAAACAAACTTGATGCTAAATTCAGGGTAGCCCAGGGTTTACCTGTCTGGATGAACTGCTGACTCTGTGAGGCACATGGAGCCAAAAGAAGTGCATGTTTCAAAACCCAACTGGAATGTGTAGTCCCTCTAAAGTAAACAAAGTTGTGGGACCACTAGTGTTAAGTTTGGACACCAGGAGAAATTACATATAACATTAGCTGATTTCTTTGCGCATTTTTGCCTCTGCATCCTGTCTATCTAACAGGTACTAGCTCCCTTTCTATTTCAGAAGTTCTTGACCCAAATGAAATGGTAAATGTTAGAGTACTTGATTTCCCTGAGATATTGTCATTAGACTCTTCACGAAGAATTTCAGAGAACGATTTCCCACAGACCACAGTGAAAAATGAATTTTGGGTAAAATTCATGAGAATCTACCAACCTATCAAAGAATTTGTTCATCCTATCAGTAGCTTATTTATGAAAAAGCATGAAACAGTTCCCTTTTTGGAGCTTTTCAAAGCAAAGCTCAACTTCAATTCACAATCCATCAAGTGAATAGAGATTCAAATTTTTCATTTTGACAGCTCTGACATGGAACTATACTCAGTGCCATTTGATGTGTATGCTAGTTCATACTCATTGCAGAGATGATACTTGAGGCTTATGTTACAAAAATAAACATTGAATGGCTTTTATGCAGCATTTCATTTTGCTGGTCAGCATATGGGCCTTGAAAAGCACAATTATTGAGAAAAACTCATTCTATTTCAGACATGTTGAGAAAGTCATCCAGAAAATCCACAAATGAGCATGGACATTGTTTGAGAACATTCAACCTAGACTGGTGTGGCAGTCATCACAAATATATTGTTCTTCCTTCAGTTTGCACCTATGATATGCCTATTTTTTAGTATACTGTAAGGTATAAGGTAACTCTTTCCTAAATCAGATATTTGTTCGATTAAATGAAGTTAAATTTTTCATCAACCACTACTGTTGCTTAGTAAAAAAAAAAAATGAATCCACACATCCAGAATATTACTGGAGTAAACATGTGCCACATTCAGAGCGCCAAATACCTAATGATCTCACGCTCTCAGATATGTCAGAACTGTAGTTACCTCAGTCAACTGTGGGTTGTATACACATGAACTGTCTTTTGACTAGATGGCTATAAGCTCTATCATGTTGTATAGTAATGCTTTGCACAGTGCCCTAGGACCTGAATTCCTTGGCTATATATCCATGAATGGTAATCTATAAATTGTTGGGCATGACTATAAGAGTATAGGGAATAGGTTGATTATTCTGAAGACATGACTACAGTTTATATCATAAATGTATACTAGCACCTATGGGGAATTAGACAATAAGCTCCAATAAGCTCCTGTCCCACATATTGTCAGTACTCATTACTGTGCTATTTGAGGTGGAATGGGTACTGTTGCAATTGTGCATATATAAAAGCTGGGTGTTAGAAACATCTGGTATTAAAACAGTGTTTCAGATTGGTACAAAAATGAATAAGAGTTTTGTTCTACAGTAGGTGCAGCAATATTACTATTATTACCATCATTATTCAATTTGTTAAGCACTTACTCTGTGTCAAGCACTATTCTAAGCGCTGGGGTAGATAATCAAGCTGGACACAATCCCTGTCCCACATAAGGCTGACAGTCTAAGTAGATGGGAGAACAGGTATTGAACCTCCATTTTATAGTTGAAGAAACTAAGGCACAGAGAAGTTAAGTGATTTGCCCAAGGTCACATAGCAACTAGTTGGAAGAGGCAGGATTAGAACCCAGGTCTTTCCATTAGGCCATGCCGCGTCTCATGATTATGAGATTCCCAATACAAACTGAAGCAACCTCATGGATGAATGAAAGTATAACAGGCAGTATATTTGAGATATTGAAAAGGGCCCCATGACCACATCACAGATGCCAAACACAGCCTCCTTTTAAAGTAGGAATGCCAAATTGGTCTGAAATCTATATTGATAACTAATTGGCACCAGCTCTAAAGATGGGCATGGAAACTATAATTGGGATATTTTGTTAGCAACAGTAATTTTCAACTCTGACATCTCTGTATAGTGGTTCCCAAATGACCTATGAGTGAATGGTTCATATCTCTGGAAACTTCTAATTTGGTGTGGTACAGAATGGAAAGCAAGCTATGGTTGGTCCCCAGTTTGATTGGGAAATTAGCTAACATGTATTACTGATTGTTCACTAGGTTAAGGGAGAGAGGCTATGATCAAACCTGCCATTGATTATGCCTGGCCACATTTCTATTGTGGATAATAGATTATGGATATAATAAATCCATAATTATAGAAAATTCATCCTCGTGGCATAGATCTCAGAAAAGATGGTGGCAGACAAGGTCTCTACCTAATGAGTAATACATGGTGCCGTCTCTCCCCAAAGCTTGCTAAATTTTAATTTGGATACTTTCTAATTCAACTTGGAAGTACCCATTGGGACAAAAAAAAATTAATTATCTCTAGACATGATATCCGCTCCATCATTTTGACAAGTCAGAATGCTGTGAGAAGGGTATATGATACAAAACCTAAAACATAACTTGCCTTGAAGCATAAGATTCAGATATCACTGTCATTGTGAACACACATGCTACAAATAGTATTCCCCTTTCTCTCAGTAGTCAAATTCACAATGTCCTGACTTGCCCCCCAGACACTATTCAAGCCTTTCAAAGACCTGCTCCATGAATCAAACCTTAAAACAATTCTAATAGGCCTTGGACCGTGTAGATCAGATCAAATCGGAAGGGCTATATCCAAATATCTGTCTCGTTCAGGAATTGTGGCTTCTAAGAAGCCAAGCCCATTTTGCATGTAACTGGTAAATCGTAGTTTCTGGAGTTCAGAAAGGATTTGTCATGTTGGGCTATTGTATAGACATGTCTGACATGCCTTCAAGGCTAGTAGAATGTCCAAATGTCAACCTTTCATTTTAAACACAGTGATGAGCATGAAACAAGTTGAGGCATGCAGCATTATGGGAAGGCGCTAACTCAGTAAAAGACTGTACTTGCAGGGGTGGCATGGGTATGTAATGAATACTTTCAGATTTGAATTATTTGTGTGATATAAATGATCTCATTATGTAATGAAAATTGCACTGCTGAAGACAGTCAAAGAAAACAAAAAAAAAAGAGCACAGGACCAAGTTTTAGAGAACATCCTGAATGTGACAACAGTCCCTCTCTCATGTTTCATCTCCAAAAGGGACCATGACCTGGATTGGTCTATCTTTCATATGAGCCCACAGTCTAGATTGAGTTGCTTTAGAGATGTTGCCAGGGAGCCAGCACAGAATGTTCCTCAAAGAAATATATGGGGTGAAATTGAATGTGATTTATGAAGAAGGTAGTACCATGCTAAGCCATTTATCTAACCTCAGTATGTGGGCAACGAAAAAAGGGGAACCCATGGGAAAATGATTCAACTTGTAACCTGTGAATATCACTAGTAAACATTTGATTTCTCTCTAAAGTTCATCAAAATGAATTGTCCCCAGTGGTCGCCATGCACAACTTCTTTTGTGGTATGCTGTCCATGGGGAGATTAGAGGCCGGCATGGTAGGTTTTTAAGATATTTATTATGTATAGTATACATGTACTTATATAAAAAGAATTATGATAGGATGGTTCCTCATGGACCTGGTTAGACATGTCTCTGTTACATGCCTCCAATTTGTGCATGAGAACTGCTTTGGCCTGCTTTTCCCAAGTGTTAATTGGCTCAGTATGAAATGTTATTTGGCTCTCTGTCCCTTTGCTATTTCAATTTTTGAATTGCTGACTTGATTCCATAGATTTTGACTTGCTTCCTCTAAATAATGATCATCTGGTGTTCTGGTTTAGTGTCTGAAGTTGGGTTGAATGGCCCAAGCGGTGACTGCATGGTTGTTCCCATGACACCCTCTAGGATTCATCACTTCTAACATCGTGTTCCCTAATTAAATACCATATCTCATTATTCCCTGTGAGAAGACATCTCAGAAGTCCCTCTGTTTGTTTTGTAGCAGACATAATAGTACATTTTAGTCATCTGCTATGTGTAAAGCACAGGAGTAAGTGCTGGGAAAGAAGTGCATATCATTTTTAATAATAGTAATGGTTCATTTAAGGCCTTAGTGTGTGCCAGGCACTGTGCTAAGTGCTGGAGTAGATACAACATAATCAAATCTGACAGTCCCAGGGAGAATAGAAAGTTTAATCCCATTTTACAGATGAGGAAACAGAGGCCCGAAAAAATGACTTGCTCACAGTCATACCAGCCGGCAGATGGTACAGTCAGGACTTGGATGGAGTCTTTTGACTCCTAATCTCATGCTCTTTCCATTAGGCCAAGCTGCTTCTATCTGTAATTAAGTATGTTTTTCTGTCATTCATTTCTTAATACCCACTGCCTCAGTCTGTAAGATTAAATTTGTCTTTTACTGCATCATTTATCTGATATTTCTACATTCCCATGATCCCAGCACCTTTTTCTTTCCTTCCTCATCATAATTTCTAAAGAAATGAAACCAGGGAATGTTAAAGCTCATTGTTTCACCTTCCTTATTGAACATCTCAATCTAATGAGACGGCAGCTTGTTGCTTCGGAAGCAGAGCAGCAGGTGGTGTGACTGTCTGATGGGAGGGTTTGGAGGTGTGCACTCCCTTCAGTTAATCATTGGTCTTTACTGAGCGCTTACTATGTGCAGAGCACTGTATTAAGCACTTGAGAGAATACGACAGAATTAGCAGACACGTTCCCTGCCTGTAACAAGCTTACAGTCTATGTCCTTAATGGCTGAAGCCTCACTCTTCCATTCACCATACCACTCCACAAAGATGAGCTTTTTCCCAGCTCTCTGCAGGAGTCTGAATTTGAGGGAGCAGTCAATTTAAGTATGCTCTACAGATGATACCTAGGAACTTTCTCTAGCATTCCTCAAACTGCCCAAGCACACTTCATGCCAGGATCTGATTAGCCTGTGTTACACTTCTCTCACTTACAAAGCCTTTTCTGTTGAAAGTTTGACTTTTTCTACAGCTCTTTTTCCAAGAACAGTGGAGTGCAGAGCATGTTGATCAGGGCCTTTGGCTAAGTCAGTAAAGTAAGTTTGCTTTTGAAGAATTTAACATAACTAATTATGCAGGAAAGTACAATGATATACTGCTTGGTATTATGGCACATCATAGCGACATGGATGCAAAATAACTTGATTCTTTAGCCTATTTTCCTTTATGTATAAAATGCCTATATATTAAAGAAAAACAAAAGACCAGAATGGATTTTAAAGTGTCCTGACCAGTAGCCACTCTGGTCAAGATTGCAGCAGCATGTATATCGAAGACCTATATTTTCAGGGGTTTCATTCCTTTACAAAATTTTTGCTTCCGGCTTTATGTCTTGGAAAAATTTCTTTTGTTATCTAATTTCAAAAATAAGCTGTATTTTCTTGTATCCATAATGCAGGAGGGAAATAAATGAAGCTTAGAAAATTCAATCTAAGGTTTATCCATTAAAATAGAAAACACAGCTCACATTTTAAAATGGAAATATGATAACTAATTAGCCCATAACAGAGTATAACTGCTGATGGTGCTAAAAAGTAACAAGGGCCAGATTATTGACATTTTAAAATTTGCCTTCTCCATCAGCACAGTCTCTTCAGGATCTTTTCTAATATGCATATCCGTGTTAACATATTCATGATTCCCCTGACTGGATCAATGTGATTCTGAATATAGACTTACACAATCTATCCTAGACTATCTAGTAATATATATTCACAAATATATAATATATTCACCTCTGTATTGACTAGATAGATAAGAAATAATTTTCAATTGTGGTTTATCTAACGATTAACACATAGCTTTTAAAGTGGGCACATAAGACTGCAAAAAGAGACTTAATGGCTCCCGATCAAAGTCCTTCAAGTTACCTATATAAACATCCGATGTTCCAGTAAATGCAACACCAGAAGGAAAACGATGACTGGCTTTATTTAACTAATGTTAACACTGTAGAGCAAACTGCCCAAACCCAAGAAAGCTAGCCCGGGGACTGCCACCTTCCCCTAATCAGACTAGTTTATCTTAAGCACATCCTTCCTTCCCCCAGAGCCATGGCTAATCGGAGGGCAAGACTTATCTTTCTGACTGTGGATCTGGGGGTTTGCTATGCATGCTTAGCATTATTTCAACGGAGTGTTGGGTTCTTTGTTCGTACAGCATACAGGGAGGACGTGATGGAGTAGCTGAAGACTTCTTCCCACAACTCAAAGTTTTGGGGTTTTGATTTTGTTTGCTCACACAGGATTCTCCCCAGCCACCTTTTCCTAACTGGCATATGCTATTCTTTCAGGTAGTGTCTACTGACAAACACAAAACTCATTTGTGTGCAAATACAAGGCTGACTAATTGGTGCTAAAGTGTATTATGACTGTCAGATATAATCAGGCAACATTTTGTGGTGCTTAAACTGATTTTTTTCATTGATTTACTGATCAATGCATTGAACGGTGTTTTATTATTCACATGTTGTCTTTTAGCAAATTGAGGCCTCATAGCGCAGTTAATAAAATGGGTTAATTAATCTATGTAACAGCTCACCAAGCTCTTCTCTCTTTAACTCCTTATAATGTTGAGTCATTAAAGGTCAAGGGATCATGATATTACTCTCATTGCTGTAGACCATTAACGTGACTGAACATTTCCAACAAAGTACTTATGTTTACAATGCTATAACCCTTTGACTGCTGCGGCAACCTTTAACCACCCAAATGTCACATGCTGGAATCATCTATATGATTCTTGCCATGGCAATCAAAGAGTTAAGGGCTGTGCAGTGATTTGTTTTATATTTATTAATTTCTATTTATTTTTATTTTCATTCGAGAAGGGGGATGGGGTGGGGCAGTTCTCGTCTGCTGTAAGTGTCTTAACTAAGGGAAGGGTTAAAATGGCTTTTTATACTATTGCATCTTATGTACTTACCATTGTTTCATTGTGTTGTAACTAAAAAAAACTGTCAATAAATAAGCAAACAGAAAAACTTTGGTTCTTAAAAGTTCTGTGGTTTTTACTTGATTAGATTTTTGTCTTTGATCTTTCTCATGTTTCTACATGATGCTTTTAGCAGAGGAAGGATATGGCTGAAAATAATGGTGCACAGTCAATCAGTAGTATTTTTTGAGCAATTATAGTGTGAACACTGTACTAAGCACTTGGGAGATTACAATACAATGGACAATCTATGTTGTGCTATTTTGCAGTATCAAAATCAATAGCCATTGTGTATTGGCCTTTACAAGTCAAATGAAGAGGAGATTTGAGGCAGTGATTTAAGCACTTTGATTCTCATGCTCTACTATTAGCCCACTACCCTTCTAGATTGTATGCTCTTGTGGCAGGAAATGTGTCTATTTCATTAGTATATTGTACTCTCCCAAGCATTTAGTACAGTGCTCTGCACACAGTAAGTTCTCAATAAATACGGGTGATGGATTGATTAATTAATTGATACTTCACCTAGCAGAAGTGCATTTCAATGTCTGTCTTCCCTGTAGAATGTAAGCTCCTTGCAGGCAGGGACCTCTTCTACTAACTCTAGTGTACTGTAGTTTCCCAAGGGCTTAGTACAGTGTTAAGTACACCGTAAATTATCAATAAGTACCCTGATTAATTAAATGATATAGCTATTTCTGGCAGAAAACTTTTGCCTCATAGCCAATAAATTGTGAAATCAGCAGCATTTATGCCTGAATTTGCAAGTTAATTGCCTAATACTACTAATAATGGTAATTGTTAAGTGTCTACTTTGTGCCAACCACTGTTGTAGATGTTAATTGATCAGGTCAGACAGTCCCTGTCACACCAGGGGTTTAAATTCTAAGTAGAAGGGAGAACAGGTATTTGTATCCTGAAGCAACCTGGCCTCAGGGATAGAGCCTGGGAGTCAGAAGGTCATGGGTTCTAATCTCAGCTCTGCTGCTTGTCTGCTGTGTGACCTTGGACAAGTCACTTTAATTCTCTGTGCCTCAGTTACCTCATCAGTAAAATGGGGATTAAGACTGTGAGCCCAATTTAGGACAGTGACTGTGTCTAACCTAGTTTGCTTGTATTCCCTCCTAGCACTTAAAACAGTGTCTGGCACTGTTTGTAATTGCTTAACAAAAACCGCAATTATTATTATTAGATAAGGAAACTGACACTTAAAAGTGAAATGAATTGACCTAGGTCACATAGCAGCAAGTAGCAGTATCTGGATTAGAACCCAGGTCCTCAGGCCCAATGCTATTTCCTCTAGGCCATGCTGCTTCTTGTGCTTTGTTTTCTATTTGTTATAGGGCTCCCACCACTATCAAGATCCAACAGTTTGAAAAAAAGTCCTGTAAGGAAATTGGGCATGCAAGAGTATTTGTTGACTAAAGCAATCAAAATACAGCAATCAGCTGTTTTTACTAAGAGCCTACTGTGTGCAGAGTGTTACTAAATGCTTGGAAACAATAATTATAGTATTTGTTAAACACTTATTATGTCCAGACATTGTATTAAGCACTGAGGTACATAAAGAATACTGGGGTTAGCCACGTTCCCTATCCCACATGGGGTTCTCAATCTATGGAGCAGGGAAAAAAGATATTGGATCCCTTTTTTTACAGATGAAAAAACAGGCATGGAGAAGTTGATTTGTCCAAGGTTACAGAGCAGGTAAATCTTCTGATTCTCAAGCCCATGATCTTTCAACTAGGCCAGGCTGCTTCTTATTGTAAACTTCAATACAGTTAGTAGACAGAGTCCCTGTGCTTAAGGAGCTTACAATCTAGCTTGGGACTCAGACAATGAAATAAATTACAGATAAGAGGAAGGAGAGTAGTTCTCTATAATGATGATGGCATTTGTTAAGTGTTTACTATGTGCAAAGCACTGTTCTAAGCACTGGGGGGATACAAGGTGATCAGGTTGTCCCACGTGGAGCTCACAGTCTTAATCCCCATTTTACAGATGAGGTAACTGAGGCCCAGAGAAGTGAAGTGACTTGCCCAAAGTCACACAGCTGACAAGTGGCTGAGCCAGGATTTGAACCCATGACCTCTGACTCCCAAGCCCGTGCTCTTTCCACTGAGCCACGCTGCTTCTCATATGAACATCGTTCACTATGTTTTAGTGAACTATGAGTTATGTGGTTGCAAGTATATAAGTGTGTGGCTGATGCAAGGTGTGGGATGGTAATTGGGAGGATAAAATGGTGTTAGAAGATAAATCACTGGGGAAGGCCTTCTAGAGGAGAAATGATCTCAGAAGAGCTTTTGAGACAGAACAGTGAACTATGATATGGAGTTTATGAAAGGAGAAGAAATTCCAGGCAGAAAGGAAAGGTACAAGCTAAGAAGCATCAAGGCCTAGTGGAAAGAGCATAGGACTGGGAATAATAATGATAATAATAATAATGATGGTATTTGTTAAGTGCTATGTGCCAAGAACTGTTCTAAGCACTGGACAAGGTAAGCAAGTTGTCCCAGGTGGGGCTCACAGTCTTAATCCCAATTTTACAGATGAGGTAACTGAGGCACAGAGAAGTTAAGTTACTTGCCCAAAGTCACACAGCTAATTAGTGGTGAAGCAAGATTAGAACCCATGTCCTCTGACTCCCAAACTTGTGCTCTTTCCATTCAGCCACACTGCTCAGAAGACTCAGCTCTGCCCATCAGTCACATCTACTGATCACTTGCTGTGTGCCGAACATTGTAGAATGCACTTAAGGGAATATATGTCACATAACTGCTCTATGAATCAATTTCCTCATCTTATAAATTGGAGATTAAATACTTTTTCTCCCTGTCCCTTATGATAAGTGACTGAACTGGTATGGTGTTTGTTTGGATAGAGAGAAGGGGTGGATCCTGGAAATAAGTGGAGAAAAAAATGACAGGAATTTGGTGACAGACTGAATAGGGGAGTTGAAAATATTCAGTCAGAAAGTATTCAGAGATGAGAAGGCTGATGATTGAGGTGAAGGAAATTAATTAATTCATTCATTCATTCAATCATATTTATTGAGCACTTACTGTGTGCAGAGCACTGTACTAAGTGCTTGGGAAGTACAAATTGGCAACCTATAGAGATGGTCCCTACCCAACAACAGGCTCACAGTCTAGAAGGGGGGCAGGGGGAACAGACAAAAACAAAAACCAAGTAGATAGGTGTCAATACCATCAGAATAAATAGAATTATAGCTAGATACACATCATTAATAAAATATAGTAAATATGTCCAAATAACATAAAGTAATAAATATGTAGAAATATATACAAGTTCTGTGGGGAGCGGAAGGGGGTAGGGCAGAGGGAGGGAGGGGGGCAATGGAGAGGGGAAGACAAGAGGAAAAAAGGGGGAACTCAGTCAGGGAAGGCCTCCTGGAGGAGGTGAGCTCTCAGTAGGGCTTTGAAGGAAGGAAGACCGCTAGTTCGGCAGATGTGAGGAGGGAGGGCATTCCAGGCCAGAGGAAGGACTTGGGCCAAGGGTCGATGACAGGACAGGTGAGAACGAGGCACAGTGAGGACGTTAGCAGAAGAGTAGCGGAGTGTTCAGGCTGGGCTGTAGAAGGAGAGAAGGGAGGTGAGGTAGGAGGGGGCAGATGATAGCCTTGAAGCTGAGATTGAGGAGTTTTTGCTTGATTCGTAGGTTGATAGGCAACCACTGGAGATTTTTGAGGTGGGGAGTGATATGCCCAGAGCATTTCTGTACAAAGATAATTTGGGTAGCAGAGTGATGTTCAGACTGAAGTGGGGAGAGACAGGAGGATGGGAGATCAGAAAAGAGGCTGATGCAGTAATCGTCAGGATACGATGAGAGATTGAACCAGCAAGGTAGTGGTTTGGATGGAGAGGAAAGGGCGGATCTTGGCGATGTTGTGGAGATGAGACTGGCAGGTTTTGGTGACAGACTGGATGTGTGAGGTGAATGAGAGAGTGGAGTCAAGGATGACAAGAGGGTTGTGGGTTTGTGAGACGGGAAGGACGGTAGTGCCATCTACAGTGATGGGAAAATCAGGGAGAGGACAGGGTTTGGGAAGGAAGATAAGGAGCTCATTCTTGGAACCCATCTAGATGGAGGTGTCCTGGAGATGAGAAAAGCAGCAAAATACTGAGAGGCCAACTGGCAAAGTCAGCATTGGGAATCATCTGCCTAGAGATGTAATTGATTGAGCCACGGCAACAGATGAGCCCAAGGCAATGAGTATGAAGTGAGAAGAACAAAGTTCTCAGGATAGAGTCTTGAGAGGAGAGAAAAAAAATCGAAAAAGCTGAGAAGCAAGGTAATTCTCAATCAATCAATAGTATTTATTGAACGCTTTTGCATAGCACTGTACTAGCAGACTCTAGAGATTGTTGTAAAGAACAATAGGGTTAGACATGATTCCTGCCCTCAAGTGACTTGCAATCTAGTGGAGAAGACACTAAAACTTAACTTCTCTGTCTCTCAGTTGCCTCGTCTGTAAAATAGGGATTAAGACTATTAAGACTATGGGACAGGGACTGTGTCCAATCCAATTAGCTTGTACCTACCCTTGTGCTTAGTACAATTCCTGGCACATAGTAAGCACTTGACAGATACCATTAAAGAATTGAAGGAAGGGGGAAGCAAAAGTGTCAGTCAGTAAATCGTACTTATTGAGCACTTACTGTGTGCAGAGCACTGTACTAAGTGCTTGGGAGAGTATGGTACCACAACCAACAGACACTTTTATGTACATAAGTCTTACTGGAAGAGAGAGGGAAGGGAGAGGACTCAAGTGATGTGGAAGTCATGAAGTGACTGCAAGAGTAGAAATAAGGAAGCAGTGTGGCTCAGTGGAAAGAGCATGGACTTTGGAGTCAGAGGTCATCGGTTCAAATCCTGGCTCCACCAGTTGTCAGCTGTGTGACTTTGGGTTTAACTTCTCTGTGCCTCAGTTACCTCATCTGTAAAATGGGGATTAAAAACTGTGAGCCCCCCGTGGGACAACCTGATCACCTTGTAACCTCCCCAGTGCTTAGAACAGTGCTTTGCACATAGTAAACGCTTAATAAATGCCATTATTATTATTATTGTGGAAGGGAGACACAAGACTAACCAGTAAAGATATTTTGGAGTAGAAGTTGTTTATAAAGGAAATTTGAAGATGGGGAGAGTAAAGGGCTGACAGATGTGAAGGAAGTGGGAGTTCAGGGCAAAAGAGAAGGTATGAACAAGGGGTGATGATGACAGAGATGAGAATGAGGCCCAGTATGTTGATTAATTTGAGAGGAGTGATGTGTGTAAGCTGGGCTGTAGTGAGAATGGATGATCATTTTTGCAGGGAGAGAGTTGACTGACTGCCTTAAAGATGATGGTCAGGAGTTTCTGCTTGATGCAGATATGAATGGGCATCCATTGGAGGTGTTGAGGTGTGGGAAGATTTGCACAAAATGAAGTTTTTGAAAAATGATTTGGGGCACAGAGTGAAGTATGGACTGGAGAGAGGAGAGACTGGAGACAGAGAGGGCAGCAAGAAAGCAGATACAGTAGTTGAGATAGATGATAGGTGGTTGTAGCGGTTATGATGGAGATGAAAGGGTGGACTCTAGATATTGTTGTAAAGATAGACCTGACTGAATATGTAGGTTGAAGGAAAGAGAGGAGTCAAGGGTAATGCTAAGGTCTCAGCCTTCAGGCGAAGGTGGTGTTGCTAACAGTGATAGGAAAGTTAGGAGCAGGAGAGAATTTGGAAAGGTGGCATCATACAAACCTGAATAAAGTACTCAACGTGTCTAATGCTGCACACAAGGTTCAATCAAAGACTAGATTGAACCCAGGTCTCCTGAGAGGATATTAAGATAGGTCCTTTGTGGTGCCACCTCCCGAAACAAACTCCTGGACTGGGTCACCACTGATCTGATTTAGTGTGGGATTGCTCAGGCTGTTAGATTCTAATCAGTGATCTTTGTAAAATTCAAACTTTCAGCTGAATTAACACTACGTGTATTTCCTAGAAGCGAACTGCTAATGTAACTTCACTGCCAAGCCACTTGGAATGAAATGGCATTTCCGAGGTGAGCTGCAGTGTACATTGTCCCAAAGACAAGACTGCTTCTGTGAAGATCTGATAGCTTCCCAAGTCCTTACTCTGAAATATCCAATCTATCCACGTAAAGTTGCATTTGAAACTCACTCATTCCTTCACAAGTCACTGGGAGAAACACCTCCTAAACAGCATACTTAATTGCCCAGATGTTTGTGTGAAATTACAGCCATTAATCACAGTATTGATTATGTTTCTCCCGTTTTCCAGCATTCTTCTAATTTTTAACGGTCCCCTGAAGTGACATACAGAGGCATGCTTGTTATCCATGACTTTCTAGTCTACGGAACAGGATGGATGAAAAATTAATTAGGCAACATTTAAAGCCACAATCTGTAGAGAAATTAGTGGGTAGGCCTGTCCTTTTATGTTGGTGGGAAGCATCTTATCCTTAGTGTTGTCCATGCAGCCATCAGGGCGCAGTTCCTCCAGACTCTCCCTCTAATCAGATCTTCACTGCATGTCTCTTCTGATTACTGTGTTTTCAATGGGCTGTCTAATCAGAGCTTCCAAGACCCCCTCAAAAAAGAATGAGCATCTCCTATCATTCTGTTTCCCTCGAATGGAAGTCTACTTACACTTCTGTAGGATAGTGTGCACTTTATATTGGAGAGATTAAGGCTAGAAGAATTCATAAAAAGCATCTCATAAAAGGCAAACCATCCCTCATCCTTTGTCCTTGTGAAGGAGATCTTATCTTTGGAGAGTGGAAGTGTACTTTGTTTACAATAAAGCATTTCCTGAAATGTGGAAAATTGAATAACCCAGAAGAACGAAAGGAGGAAGAGGCCTCACATTTTACTGACTTTTCAAGGAGTCTAGATAGCAAATCTCTTCAGAAAATTTCCAGGAACACTCCGTTATTATGTCATATTATTCTTTTAGTGAGTCAAATTGTAGCCAAAGTGTAGAGGAGAACAAGGTGTGTTAGGTTTGTATTGGATGTTTATGCTTAATTGAGAAAGAAAAGTGTACACCTTCTCATGTCTCTTTTCCTCTCTCTGTTTCCCTCATTCGGTATTTCTCCCCTCTATCTCTCTTTCTCCCTCACTGTCCTCCCTTCTCTCTCTCTCCTCTCCCTCTTTTTCTCCTTCTTTCTACCTTTTCTCCCTCTCATTACCTCCCTCTACCCATCTCTCCCTCTCTCCCTCTTTTTCTCCTTCTCTCCCCCTTTTTCTCCTTCACTCCCTCCCTTTAACCTTCTCTCCCTTTCTCCCCCTCTTTCTCTCCCTCTCTTCTTCATCACACCAAATCTCTTTCTTTCTCCATCCCTCTCCCTCTCCCTTTCTCTCTCTCTCTCTCTATTTATTTCTCCCTCCCTCCCTCCCCTCTCTTCTTCTCTCCCTCTCCTTCCCCTTCTGTCTCCCTCTTTCTCTCTTTCTCCCTGTGTCTGTATTCTCTCCTGCTTAAGCATAATGACACTATTCAGTGTTGTAGCAAAGAACATGCTGTGGGAAAGAGGGGAATATAATTCTCCATTGAAAGTATGGCCAGAGGGACTCTGCAGGTGTGGCTCTGAACTCTGAATGATTGGGCTCTGTGCTATTTGTGCTCCTGCTCTGATTTGATCAATCAGTGAGTGGTATTTATTGAGCAGTTACTCTGTGCAGCTTACTATACTATGCATTTGGGAGAGAACAATACAACAGAGCCGGTAGACTCATTCTCTGCCCACAAGGAATTTGAACATCTTTGCAGGGGCATGTGTGGAAGAGGATGGGAATCTAGCCAGCAGTGTCTCCTAGAGACTTATTCTTTCCCGAGGCAGGACATGAAAAACAGGTTAGGGGCACAGGGGACTACTTCCTGCCTTAGTCCCTTTCAGTTGTTTCAAGCCGGAGACTTGAGCTCAATATCAAGCAATGCTAGAATGCATTGTAGTTCAAAATAGATGACCCAGGAGATGTGATGTCCTCTTAAATTTTTCCCACTTAAAAGCAAACCGTCAGCCTCTTCATGACTCCTCATTCCATTTAAAGTTTCCATTCTTCCATAGTTTTCCTGGAGTCTTTGCTCCTGGACTCAATTAGAGAGGTGTAGTACCTCCAAGTCCCTGAGTAAATAAGGTCTGTATGAGGCATCTATGTCCAGATGAAAATACTGAGTAATGAGTTTGTCAAGAATAGGGGCCAGATATAGGAAAACATGGTGGCAGCCTGGGAGCCATGGTGGAAATCCTAAAAATAATTGGCTTGATTTCTGGGGAAAAGTAGATGAACAGTCTGTGTTTCCTGCTGGATTGGACACACTTCCCAGTATTTGGAAAGAAACAATTCAACAAAATATCATTGCACACAATTAATCCACTGAAAGTTTGTTGAAACAAGTGTGAAAAATTGTTCTGGTCTCATAACTGATGCAATGAAAACATGAAACATTGGTGTGAAATTTGGTTAGCATATTTATATAGTTTGAATTTTGAGAAGAAATATTTGGACCAGAGAAAGTGAGGAGAGGAGAATAATTAATATATTTGGAAGGAATGCTGCAAAAATGCAGTTCATGAGTGCAGGAAGAAACCTGGAGGGTAGAGTTTGTTCTAATTCATGTATTGTGCTTTTCATAGGGATCAAAAATGGACTAAAGACTGACCATCTTTTGTTTTTTTGGACATAAGATGTAAAATGTAATTGTGGGTCTGCAAACAAGATCATTCTTCCCCCACCCATCTCTCTCTTCCTCCCTACTTCTCTCCCTCCCCATCCCTTACCTCTCCTTTTCCGTGAACTCAGTAGACATCTCTAGTGAAGTGGCTGTTATCTCCATGGACTGTAGGAAAGGAGAACACTTTTATTCCCTGTGAAAGGAAGAGATAGTTTGCCAAGGAAATATTGTGTTGTTGCGCCCCGTGGAGCAGTAGGAGCTGGCTAAGTCTACTTGGGGTAGATGGGGACATGAGGAAGGAAGGTATAGGCAAATTGGAGGTAAAGGGAGTAGAGATAGTTTTAGTAAGGAAAACACTGACTGTTGGGGTGACATGGGTAGACTGGGATTGGGCTGAGGTGTGAAAATGAGTGGGTGAAGGTTGTGGGGAAGAAGCTGCTGCCAGAATGACAGAGGCAAATCTTTGCTCCTTGAATTTGTTGTCCCCAAAATGTGTGTCTTCTACCTCCACCCTATTTCTGGTCCACCTCTCCAGTGTTAAAAACCAGACTTGGAAGGAAGGGCATGTGTATGCTCAGGATACCCAAGAAGAGATGAAATTGAGTACCACTGACAATCAAACAATCATATTTACTGAGCACTTACTTTCCTCTTCTCCTAATCCCTTCAGCTTCGCCCTGAGTTGCTCCCTTTTTTTATCCCCCCATCTCAGCCCCACAACACTTATGTCCATGTCTGTGATTTATTTATTTATATTAATGTCTGTCTTCTCCTCCAGATAGTAAGCTCATTGTGAACAGGGAATGTGCCTGTTTATTGTTATATTGTACTCCCCCAAACACTTCGTACAGTGCTCTGCACACAGTAAGCGCTCAATAAGTATGATCAACAGACAGTGCACTGGACTAAGAGCTTAATGACATGCTGGGAAGCAACATGGCCTAGTGGCAAGAGCACAGGCTTGGGACTCAGAGGACATGGGTTCTAATCCCAGCCCCACACTTGTCCGCTGTGTGACCTTGGGAAAGTCACTTAACTTCGCTAAGCTTCAGTTACTTCTTCTGTAAAGTGGGGATTAAGACTGTGAGCCCCACGTGGTACAACCTGTTACCTTGTACCTACCCCAGTGATTAGAACAGTGCTTGGCACATAGTAAGCACTTCACAAGTACCATAATAATAATTACTATTAAGGTCATGGGTTCTAATTCTCCCTCCACCACATGTCTGTTGTGTGACCTTGGTCAAGTCATTTCACTTCTCTGGGGCTCAGTTACCTCATCTATAAAATGGGAATTGAGACTGTGAGCTCCACGAGGACAGGGTCCGTGTCCAACCTGATTTGCTCGTATCCACCCCAGCACTTAGTAGAGTGCTTTTCACATAGTAAGTGCTTAACAAATACCACAATTATTAGAGAAGCAGCATAGCTCAGTGGAAAGAGCCCAGACTTGAGAGTCAGAGATCATGGGTTCCAATCCCGGCTCCGCAACTTGTCAGCTGTGTGACTTTGGGCAAGCCATTTCATTTCTCTGGGCCTAAGTTACCTCATCTGCAAAATTGGGATTAAGACTGTGAGCCCCACGTGGGACAACTTGATCACCTGGTATCCCCCCAGCACTTAGAACAGTGTTTTGCACATAGTAAGCACTTAATAAATACTATCATGATTATTAATTATTATTATTATTATGCTGTCACAACCCACAACATTCCACCTGTGCATTCTCCCAACCTGAACTTAATCTATGAGCTAGTCTACCTGATTTTCACAAGACATTTGGCTCACCTGCCCAGTGTGTTTGTCCCCTCCAGGTATGGACCAAAGGAAGAACTTGATGATTGTTTGAACAGTGCCCCCCTGTGGCCAGGTCGTGGTGTTGCACACTATTCTGCTTTATTGGGCAGGTCTGTCTGCAGTGGGTCTGCTATTACCATCTTAACCTCTCATTCATTCATTCATTCATTCAATCAATCGTATTTATTGTGCGCTTACTGTGTGCAGAGCACTGTACTAAGCGCTTAGGAAGTTCAAAACGGCAACATATAGAGACGGTCCCTACCCAACCATGGGCTCACAGTCTAGAAGGGGGAGACAGACAACAAAACAAAACAAGTAGATGGGTGTCAATACCATCAGAATAAATATAGTTATAGCTATATCCACATCATTAATAAAATAAATATAGTAAATATGTACAAATAAAATATAATAATAAATGTGTACAAATATATACAAGTGCTGTGGAGAGGGGAAGGGGGTAGGGCAGATGGAGGGAGGGGTGGCGATGGGGAGGTGAAGAGGAGAGGAAAAAGTAGGGGGTTCAGTCTGGGAAGGCCTCCTGAAGGAGGTGAGGTCTCAGTAGGGCTTTGAAGGGAGGAAGAGACCTAATTTGGCGGAGGGCATTCCAGGCCAGAAGACGGACGTGGGCCAGGGGTCGACGGTGGGACAGGCAAGAACGAGGCACAGTGAGGAGGTTAGCGGCAGAGGGGCAGAGTGTATGGGCTGGGCTGTAGAAGGAGAGCCTATAATTTTGGAGCCTCGTCTGTGACATTCAGAAGTCTGGTTAGTATGATCATCCCTTCAAGAGTGAAAAAGATATCTCTCTATTGGGGAAAATTAAATAATGCATCTTATTTTGAAGAGTTCTTAGATGTTGTGATCTGAAAAGGACCAAAACCCCACAATGGCCTTTCAAAGTCCAAATTGGAAAATGAACTCTGTGTCATTTAAATGAAAGTAATTGAATTTCAATATTTGGGATAAACAAGGAATTGGAAGTTCAAATCTTAATTTCTCGCTTTGATCTGCCAGACTATAGAAATTTTATTTTAAGACTAAGTATCTTCTGTTTGAACTAGAATAACTGTTCTTTTAGGGACTGCTTGTAGGCAAGCCTCAGATAATTTCCTTCCGGTTTCTTGAACTATCTCATTGCTCTGTTGGTTAAATATAAATTGGTGATTGTCATTGTCACAGGGCTTCATATACTGGTTGATCCTCCAAGAAGCGAGGATGGAAAGTGGCTAAATGGAAGCAGGTTGCTAAGGCAAGGCCAGGAATGAGAAAGCAGGTTCCTTGACTCTTAATTTTGCCAATAAGTCTGTCAATAAGTAGTATGTATTAAGCACTTGCTCTGCAGAGCACAGCACTAAGCTCTTGGAGAGTACAATAGATTTAGAGACAAGATTCCTGGAGCTTGCAATCTAGTAGAATTTTGTTTTTAATGGTATTTGTTAAGTGCATTCTATGTGCCAGGCACTGCACTCAGCCTCCTTGCTGACATCCCTGCCTCCTGTCTCTCCCCGTTCCAGTCCATGCTTCATTCTGCTGCCCAGATCATTTTTCTACAATAACGTTCAGTCCATGCATCTCCATTTAACAAGAACATCCACTGGTTGCCCATCCACCTCCACATCAAACAGAAATTCATACTATCAGTTTCAACTCAATCTTCTTGCCCCCACTTATCTTACCTTGCATCTCTCCTACTACAGCCCAGATCACACATTTCACTCCTCTAATGCCAACCTACTTACTGCACTTCAATCTCCTCTATCTCACCACCAGCCTCTCGCCCACATCCTGCCTCTGGCCTGGAATGCCCTCCCTCTTCATAACCGACAGACAATTCCTCTCCTCACCTTCAAAGCCTTATTGAAGTCAGATCTCCTCCAAGATGGCTTCCCTGACTAAGCCCTCATTTCATCATCATCATCAGTCATAGTTATTGAGTGCTTACTGTGTGCAGAGCACTGTACTAAACGCTTGGGAAGTACAAGTTGGCAACAAATAGAGACAGTCCCTACCCAACAGTGGGCTCACAGTCTAAGAGGGGGAGACAGAGAACCAAACCAATCATACTAACAAAATAAAATAAATAGAATAGATATGTACAAGTAAAATAAATAAATAAATAGAGTAATAAATATGTACAAACATATATACATATATACAGGTGCTGTGGGGAAGGGAAGGAGGTAAGATGGGGGGGATCGAGAGGGGGACGAGGGGGAGAGGAAGGAAGGGACTCAGTCTGGGAAGGCCTCCTGGAGTAGGTGAGCTCTCAGTAGGGCCTTGAAGGGAGGAAGAGAGCTAGCTTGGCGGATGGGAAGAGGGAGGGCATTCCAGGCCCGGGGGATGACGTGGGCCGGGGGTCGATGGCGGGACAGGCGAGAACGAGGTATAGTGAGAAGATTAGTGGCAGAGGAGCGGAGGGTGCGGGGTGGGCTCTAGAAGGAGAGAAGGGAGGTGAGGTAGGAGGGGGCGAGGTGATGGAGATCCTTGAAGCCCAGGGTGAGGAGTTTCTGCCTGATGCGCAGATTGATTGGTAGCCACTGGAGATTTTCATCTTCCACTCCCTTCTGTGTCGCCCTTGTACTTGGATTTGCTCCCTTTGTTCACCCCTCCCTCAACCCCACAGCACTTATGTACATATCTGTAATTTATTTATTTATATTAATGTCTGCCTCACTCTCTAGACTGTAAGCTCTTTGTTGGCAGGGAATGTGTCTACCAGCTCTGCTATATTGTGATATTGTACTCTCCAAAGCACTTAGTACAGTCCTCTTTACCCAGTAAGCACCCAATAAATACAATTGATTGATTGATTATTTAGCCCTGGGGTAAATACAAGCTAACAAGATTGAACAGAGTCCATGACCCACATCGGGCTCACAGTCTTACCCCATTTTATAGATGAGGAAACTGAGGAACAGACAAGTCAAGTAACTTGCCCAAGGTCACACTGCAGACAAGTGGCAGATCCATCATTAGAACCCAGGTCCTTCTGATTCCCAGGCCTGTGCTCTATACACTGGGCTATGCTGCTTCTCAGCAGACTGTCCCAGGAATTCTCTGCTTAGTCAATAGCTTAAAGCAGAATTTTCCTCCTCCTTCTCCTCCTCCTTCTCCTCGGGATTAAGATCGTGAGCTCTATGTGGGACAGGGACTATGTCTAACCTGATAACCATGAGTCTACCACAGCACTTAGAACAGTGCTTGAGACAAAGTAAGCACTTAGCAAATACCCTAAAAATTGGGGGTTAACATTTTGGCCATTTTGAACAAAAAGCTGAATTAACAAACAGGTCCAGAGACCATAACCTGCAGGGGGAAATTTCACTGTGCTGTCTTGGGGGTGACAAGCAAATACTGATAAGACCCAAAACAATATAAGAACATTAAGAAGTGTCATTACTGGATCTGACTCAAGGTTCACTCAGCCCAATATTCTGTCTCCATGATCCACAAAAGGATGATTGGAGAAACGTCTAGAGGTATATTATATTTGCATCTCTATCGTCCCCCCTCTATAGTTGCAGCTGTCCCTCTAGTAACCAGAATGGAGTTCTCATCCACACATTTGTCCAAACCTTTCTTCAAACTGGTGATTATTTAAGACTGTAGTGAATTTCATATGCTTATCCCCCACCATGTGAAGAAAAATCTTTTTGGAACCTATTACTTTCTTACTTCCAAGGATGTCCCCCATATTCTGGTGCTGTGGAATTTGTTTACCAATCAATCAATCACATTTATTGAGTGTTTAATGGGTGCAGAGCACTGTACTAAGACCTTGGGAGAGGGCAAGCTACTTCCATGTCCTCCTTGTTCACACCCAGCCTGATTTTGTAAACATAAATCAAGTCCTTTCTGCACCTTAGCCTTTCAAGCTGAAGAACAGTCTTTCAGTATATCCTCTAGCCTGTAAGCTTGTCCTCTTGACTGTAGAGTATGAGGAACATAGGCAAGGAACATGACTGCTAACTCTGTTACATTGTACTCTCCCAAGTGCTTAGTACAGTGCTCTGCACATAGTAAGTATTCAGTAAATACCATTGATTGATTCATTGATATCCTCATAAGGAAGCTTCTCCATTCTTATTCCTGCCCCACCATGTGGAACACTAAGACTCATTCATGCCCAAATTCTCGGCTGTGACTTCAGACTTGGTCTGAAAGAGTTCTTCGAAGGAATGTGTTTTCATTTTAATAGTAGTTGAAACGTCAGAGGGCAAAAGTCTCCCAACTCACTAAATGAATGATTCCCAGAAGAGTTCTTTAGCATGTGACTATAATTTAGGATGCAAAATCAGAAGAATCAAGGATCTTCTTGCAAGCTATTGGTTATGGAGAGATTGGAGTCCAGAATGTTCCAGAAAGGGGGCAAGGGGAAAAATCTACCCCTTCCTCTGTAGAAAGAGTAGGTCTGAGAGAACAAGGCCACTAAAGGGGAAGTGCTTAGATGATTGGGAGCACAAAGGAGGAGTTAGAAAGCATTCTAGCCTGTTCTGGGCACATAGGCTATCTGATATCAACTCAAATGACTAGTGGTTAAGACTCAACTGGTGCTTTTCTTTGCTAATTTCAAAAACTAAAGTTCAGCCATTGGCCAAAATGACCTCCAAATCACACTGAGGTTATGGATCATGAAGAGCATTTTAAAGTCTGACAAGTGGATGCATTGATCCTTGAACCAGTAGTTTTTATGTAAGCCTCATGAGAGAACTGGACCCTATTAAAATATGAAAGATGAAGAACAAGCAGCCTGGCCTAGTGGAAAGATCTCAGGCCTGGAAAACAGAGGAACTGGGCTCTAATCCCAGCTCCCCTACTTGTCTGCTGAGTGACCTTGGGTAAGTCACTTTACTTCTCTGTGATTCAGTTACCTTATCTGTAAAGTGGACAATAAATATGTGAGCCCCATGTAGGACATGGACTGTATCCAACTTGTTATCTCATACCTACTTCAGCATTTAGTACAGTGCCTGGCACATAGTAAGCACTTAACAGTTACCATAACAATAAAGAAGAGCAAGCAGTGTGGTTTAGTAGACAGAGCACAGATCTGGGAGTCTAAGGACCTGGGTTCTAATCCCAATTCTGCTATTTTACTGTTTTATGGCCTTCTACAAGTCACTTAACTTCTCTGTGCCTCAGTTACCTCATATGTAAAATGAGGATTCAATACTCATTTTCCTTCCTACTAAGATAGCGAGTCTCATTTAGGTTAGGGAGTATGTCCAACCTGATTGCCTCATGTCTACCCCAGCGCTTAGTACACTGCTTGGCACATAGTAAATGCTTAAGAAATACCACAGTGATTATTGATTACTATTCTTTGATGATTTTCCATCAGTTGAAAGACCTACCTCACAGCTGCCTCAGACTGCATCCTCTGATCAGCTCACACAGACAGGATCTCATTGCTAGGTACATCAGTATCTTCTAATTTCTTCCTACAGAGGAGAATCTGCAGGGTTGTAGGTCACTGGCACCAGGAGGTGTAGGGGGTCACAATGGGAACCCCGGGAAAGCCTGAAGGTCCCCTGTGGGCTCAGGTCTGCCTGGCAGAGACTGGGCCAGAGTTCTATGGTTTAGGACCCAGATTCAGATCGGTCCGCCCTTGTTGGCCCCCAAGGGCTCCCTTCACCCTAACAGCTAGAAAGGTGCCTGCAGATAGGTAATAATAATAATAACAATAATGGCATTTATTAAGTGCTTAATATGTGCAAAGCACTGTTCTAGGTGCTGGGAAGGTTACAAGGTGATCAGGTTGTCCCACGGGGAACTCACAGTCTTCATCCCCATTTTACAGATGAGGGAACTGAGGCACCAAGAAGTGAAGTGACTTGCCCAAAGTCACACATCTGACAGTTGGTGGAGCCGGGATTTGAACACATGTCCTCTGACTCCAAAGCCCGTACTCTTTCCACTGAGCCACGCTGTTTCTCTGGAAGCCGGAGTAGGAGCTTGTACTTATTGTACCAGCCATCAGGGGTCCTGGGACCAGCCCAGCCCACCGCAATGAAGGAGCGTCCCTATGGCCATTGCCTGGAAACAGTAGCCCACATTACACTCCAAAGGAGAGGCTGCTGGTGGGGAGGTCATAATAATAAAAATAACAATAACAATAATAATAACAATTGTGGTATTTGTTAAGCACTTACTATGTGCTAACCACTGTACTAAGCACTGGGGTGAATACAAGCAAATTGGGTTGGACACAGTCTCTGTCCCATGTGGGGCTCACAGTTGCAATCCCCATTTTACAGATGAGGGAACTGAGGCACAGAGAAGTGAAGTGACTAGTCCAAGGTCACACAGCAGGCTCATAGCCAAACCAGGATTAGAACCCTTGACCTTCTGACTCCCAGTCCCAAGATCTATCCACTATGCCATGCTGCTTCTGGGTATGAACCACAGACCCCAGTGTGAGTGGAGGCTTTTCCTTCCAGGCCCAATTCCACAGCAGGGGGCAAAGGAGACAGAGAAGCTACCCCAGGGCTCAGGTGAATCTGTATTGGTGCATGTAGAGTCCAGGGGGTGATATTTTCAGTCAATGCTTTACATCTTGTATTTGCTGACGTTTTATTAAAATTCACATGAAACAAATTGAAAGAGAACACAGTTGCTCTTTTAAAAACTGTTGATTTTCAGGTAATAGTGGGATCATAGCAGAACACAGAGAGACCAAGAGAAAGACAGGAATTTTCTGAAAAATCAAAGTCTGTATCCTTCCCTAAACTCTTCATGCTGCCAGACTGTTCTCCTTCCACCAGGGGACTATGGACTCAGCACACCCTCCCTGCTGGGCACAGAGAGGACATATAGACATCCTGAGGCCGTTCCAGCCTCCAGGATCACCCCTGCCATTTTTTTTTTTTTATGGTATTTGTTAAGTGCTTACTATGTACCAGGCACTGTTCTAACTGCTGAGGTAGATACAAACTAATTAGGTTGAACACAGTCCCTGTCCCACATGGGGCTCACACTCTTAATCCCCATTTTACAGATGAGGGAACTGAGGCAAAGAGGTGTTAAGTGACTGTTGTCACACAGCATACAGCCGTGTCTTCCTGAGTGACTCCAACAGCTCAGGCCATGGCCATCATTGTGCTGGCATGACTCGTAGCTGGTGTTCCTTCAGAGCGGTGGGAGTTAAGAGGTCGGAGGCCTAGCTGTTGTCAGTAGCGGGAGTCTTACTCTGCCTCTTCCTCAGCCCTGCCTCTTTTTGATACTCCTGCCTAACCAGAACAAAAACTGCTTGAAGTGGCACATAATCAGATAATCTTGGAAGAATTGGTCAGATAGCAGAATCACCACCCGTAAAGGCATCTTTCCTGCAGAGGGCCCTTGATTGATGATTCTTTACATAATGACTGAGAACTCTCAACCCCGGAGCAGAGCTACCCAGCGAGAAATGGGGATTCAAAAATCAATCTAGTGGTCATCCAACTCGAGCAGGGCAGAAAATAGGAAAGAGCTATGGGATACACTGTGGCCTAGTGCAAAGAGCATAAGCCTAGGAGTCAAAGGACCTGGGTTTTAATCCCACTTTTTCACTTATCTGTTGTGTGACCTTGGGAAAATCATTTAACTTCTCAGTATCTTTTTTCTCATCAGTAAAATGGGGATTCGTTACCTGTCTTCCTCTTACTTAGACTATAGCCCCTTGTGGGACAGGGACTGTGTCCAATCAATTAACTTGTATTTACCACAGCGTTTAGGATACTGATTGATGCACAGTAAGTGCTTAACAAATGCCACAAGAATAATATAATAATACTAATAAAAACACTTAACTAGCACTCCAACTATTAAAATAGCCAGCTATGGAGAAATGAGGAGACTATAAGCTCGTTGTTGGCAGTGAGCATATCTTCCAATTCTGTTTTATTGAACTCTCTCAAGCACTTAGTACAGCTCTCTGAATACAGCAAGCACTCAATAAGTATGAATGATTAATTGATTGGATGGAAGAAAGATTTTCCCCTCTCTGACTGCAAGAGAGTGTTCTACTGAAGTCTAAGAATTACTCAGGCCCAGTGACTTAAAATTAGTACATTGTTTCTTCAAGATGCTGAAGAGAAAAGTCAGAGAGCCCAAGAGGGCCATATCAAGTTATTGTTGCTTATTCTAAAGGGAGGTTTTACCCACTGGGAAAATTATTTGAAAAGTGCTCATGGCATTTATCAATTTAGCAATCAATCATTTGTATTTATTGAAAACTTATTGTGGCAGGGCACTATAATAAGCCCTTGGGAGAGTACAATTCATTGGAGTTGGTAGACACTGTCCCTGCACACCAGGAGCTTACAGTCTAGAAGGGGAGACAGGCTTTACAATAAACTACAGATAGGGGAAAATGGTGGAATATAAGCACATTTACAAGTACTGTGAGGCTGACTGTGAGGTAAATATCAAAAGGCAAGTACAAATCCAGGTATATAGGTGATGCATAAAGGAGAGGGAGTAAGGGTAGTGAGAGCTTAGTCAGGCAAAGTCCTCTTGGAGGACATTTGTTTTTAGGAGGGTTTTGGTCGCTGGGAGAGTGGTGGTCTGTCATATATAAAGGGGGAGGGAATTCCAGACCATTAGAAGGATATGAGCAAGGGTTCAATAATAATTATTATGGTATTTGTTAGTGCTTAGTATGTGCCAGGCATTGTAGTAGCAAGATAGATGACAGCAAGGTACAGTGAGTTGAATGCTGGTTTGCAGTAGGTGATCAACGAAGTAAGGTAGGAGGGAAAGAGGTAATTGAGTACCTCTCAGCTGTCGGTAAGATTAGTGAGGTAAGGTTGAAAGGGGGGAGATGGTTATCAGTGAATAGTATTTGTTGAGTGCTTTGTGTGCATAGTATGGTACAAAGCACTTGAGTGCCTTAAAGCTGATGGTAAGGAGATTCTGTTTGATTCAGTGATGAGTGGGCAGCCAGTGAAGGTTTGTGAGAAGTAGACTGTAGGGTATTTTGGGAAAATGATCCAGGCACCAGAGTGAAGTATGGATTGGAGAGGGGAGAGAAAGGAAACAGGGAGGACATTGAGGAGGCTAATGGAGTATAAGAGGTGAGATGTGATAAGTGCTCGGATAAGTTTGGTTGGAGAAGGAAGGGCAGATTCTAAAAGATGATGTGAAGGAAGAATTGAAAGGATTTGATAATAGATTTAATATGAGGGTTATGTAAGAGAAATGAATCCAGGATAAGGTCAAAGTTAAGGGCTTGTAAATTAGGTTGAATGGTGGTTTTGTCTGCAATGATGTAAATGTCTGGAGTAGGACAGGGCTTGGGTGGGAAGATGAGGAGTTCTGTTTCAGACATTACATCTTTGTAGGTATTTTCTTTTGCATTAAGCCATACACATAATCTCAAGTTATGGTAACCTAAATGTTATTTGGAGAAAAATGGCCTGAATTGAAATTTGTTAACTCAATTGAGGTGTGGGAGCAGATGATGGAGAAGGATAAAGCTGTCAAAGAGTTCAATGTCATAGGTCTCTCACTAGAGACTAAGACATTGATATCGCCTACTCAGCGTGGCTCAGTGGAAAGAGCATGGGCTTTGGAGTCAGAGGTCACGGGTTCAAATCCCAGCTCCACCAATTGTCAGCTGTGCGACTTTGGGCAAGTCACTTACCTTCTCTGTGCCTCAGTTACCTCATCTGTAAAATGGGGATTAAGACTGTGAGCCTCAGGTGGGACAACCTGGTCACCTTGTAACCTCCCCAGCACTTAGAACAGTGCTTTGCACATAGTAAGTACTTAATAAATGCTATTATTATTATTATTATCATTATTAAGAGGCCAGAACACATGAGCACCAATATAAACATGGGCCTGGAAGTCAGTGTCCCGAGGTGACCCTGGGGTACCAGCCATCTCAAGGTCAAAAGCTATCTCGTGACCACCTGAGCCAGCAGGCGGAACTTGGAAGTGAGGGTGGGATACCGCCCCCACAACCAAAACTGCTAGATCCAAGCCGGGAATACAGAAGGTGTCCCTCGCCCCTGTGCCAATCAAATTAGGTATGGAGGAGGGGGAGGGCACAGATTGGATAGATTGAGGCCAGAAGCTGGAATGGCCTAGGGGCACAGGTGATAAATGCCTGTCCCCTCTGACCTTCAGGGCCAGAACACCGAGACACGCAGCAGCAGGAGGAGCTGCTGCAGTAGCGGCACCGGCCCACGTGTCTCTCTCTTCCCAGAAGGCCAGATGCCCGCTCTGCAACCAGAACCAACACACTGAGGCAAGGGCTGCGGGACAGGTGAGTGCCTTGTGGGTGGGACCCAAGTGCCCCGCTGCTGATGGGAATCATGAGTGGATTCCTCCCATGTAGGGAGAGCACATGGTGAAAGCTAGCCACCCATCACATGTGCGGGTAAGGGAATTAATTCTTCTCATGTGGGAAAGTAAGTTGATTCTTCCCGAGTGGGAAGTGCACATGGGTAAGAGCTAGCCACCTCACCCACACGCGATTAACGTATGATTGTGTTCCTCCCATTAGGGAAGCTCAAAAATTGCTAATTGATTACACTCCTCCTCAAAAGGGAAGCTCAATCCATTGTGCCTAAACAACTAAATAATTAAATTCGCCTCATGGAATAAATTTGATATAAAACTCAGACTTTCCGTCCCCGGCCTCTCTCTCTTTCTCTCGCCTCACCGATCACTGAACGAACCCGTCCCCGGACAACGGGTGACAGTCAGAGGACCTGGGTTCTAATCTCAGCTCAATCTTTTGCCAGCTGTGTGACCATGAGTAGTTCACTTAACTTCTCTGTGCCTCAGTTTCCCCAACTGCAAAATGGGAATTCAAAAACTGCTCTCCCTTTTACTTAGATGGTGAACCCCATGTGGAACAGGGACTATATCTGACCTGATTGACTAATCCAGCACTTAGAACCATGCTTGATACAGAGTAAGCACTTAACACACACCACAGTAAAAATGAATACTTGGAAATTGCAATTCCCCATGATGGTTAGTATTAGATTTTTGAAGAAAAATGAAAGTAATGTGCACTGCAATAGAATGTTCCTAGAGCTTCATACTGCACTAAGCATTCACTAAGTATTCAGCCAATGTGCTAATTAGCACTTCCCCCCTTCTAGACTGTGAGCCCATTGTGGGCAGGGATTGTCTCTGTTGCTGAATTGTACTTCCCAACTGCTTAGAACAACGCTCTGCACAAAGTAAGCTCTCAATAAATATGAATGAATGAATGAATGAAAACATAAGAAGAATTAATAATCAGAATAAACGCTCATAGAAGCACAGGAAAAGGACTTTTTCAGAAGTTATCACTGAATGTTTCAGAATGAATCTGTGTTGGACTCCAATAGAAAAATAGTAAATTACATGTTTGTGAAAATCCTTTCAGGATAAAGCATGAAACAATTCACCTATCC
Source organism: Tachyglossus aculeatus (assembly GCF_015852505.1). NCBI lineage: Eukaryota > Metazoa > Chordata > Mammalia > Monotremata > Tachyglossidae > Tachyglossus > Tachyglossus aculeatus. Next base: position 94,923,872 of record NC_052069.1, read on the forward strand.
TATTTCGGGGAGCATGAGGAAGTTTTCCTTCTCTATTTTCTATATTCATTTAAAAATCTCCAGGGACTTCACTGAAGGCTCTGAGCCTCCAAAATTCTTCATCAATTCATAGTGGCACATTTAGATCAACTTCCTCTGCAGAACTCTGTGTATTAACAAATAAGCCCTGTGACTTTCTAGAATACACACTTTTATTGAGTTTCAAAATGAATGTGTTCAGGCCCATTGGAACCCAGAACAAAGCTCTCCTTTCACCACAGACCATTGAAGGCCACTTCAGTTCTTCCATCAACACTGGGAGCAGCCAGTACATGATGCCAGAAAAAATGTCATTTCTTCCTGTGCCGGTTGGCAGCAGGAAAGAGATTCTAACGAATCCATTGTCGGCAAACTTTGCTCTCTCCAATTTTGAAACATTAAATGAAAAGTCTGTTGCCATTTTAAATTTTATGAATTGGGGATGTGAATAGGTCAGTGTTCTTGTCTCCCTCCTCTTCAAAAACGAACTTTTCCAATTAGACGGGAGACACTCCACATCCTTATTTCAAAGCCTCATTCAGAAACGGACGTTAATGTTACCATTTCAGTAATGCAGCCTAGAAGAACATTCAAGTTAAATGTTTGCAATTGCAATTACAAACAGTATCATCTAGAGTAAAGCCTGCGACAGATGCTGCAAAGAGTAACTGAATTCCTGATCCCTTTGTCATTTTTTAATTCCAAAGAAGCAGATACTTCAATACTGTTACCACTCTGGAGAAAGTAAATGTTGGCTTTGAAAGAGCAGACCTTAGGAAAGCTAAATGAAACAGTTAAATGGGGATCCTTGTATTTGCTCCTATAGAAAGCTAGCACTGAAAAATTAGCCATGAAAAGAGGGAATGAATGCGAATGAATTGATGATGCAGAAACCATTCATTTCTGACAGGAAATGGGCACAAAATTTTCATGTCCTTGCTTCTCAAAAAGAGGACAAAGGTTTCAGTGAGATTTTTGTTTTAATTCATGAAGGGAATGAAGGACAAAATTCAATAGAGTTTATACCCAATATTGACTGGGAGATTCCACTTCCATTTCTTTCAAATGTCAAGTCAATTCAGGATACACATTCCTTTCTGGTTACTCTACGTGAAGGAAATGGTCTACTGGCCACACACCTGCTCCATACAGAATGACAAAATGTTTCAGTACTGAAAATAAGAATTCTGCAATCACTGGCAAAAAAAACCCAAACTATCTTTCATTATCTCTGGCTGCCACTTACCTTCAAATGTGAAATTCGGACAAGTTGTTCAGACAATCAAGAGTACTGATTGAGTGTTTGATCATTGCATATGGATCATTATACTAGGTGTTTGGTTCACATATAGAAGTACAAAATGTGATCCTTACTCTCAAGGACCTTACAGATTAATGGGGAAGATAAGCAGACGCAAATTGACATTGGGTGATCACCTCTCAAGATTATGAGCTCCTGGTGGGCAGGGAATGTGTCTCACAACTTTGTTGTACTGTAACCTCCGTAGAGCTAAATCCAGTGCTCTGTACATGGTAAACACTCAATAAATACCACTGATGGATTGATTAGTGCTATAGTAGTAATCGTGCTATAAGTTGTAATAGTGACTAGCATTTTGAAATGAAAGTAATAATAACATTGATGGTATTTGTTAGGCAATTACTACGTGCCAGGCATTGTACTAAGCACTGGGGTGGGTACAAGAAAATCGGGTTGGACACAGTCCCTGTTCCACATGAGTCTCACGATCTCAATCGCCATTTTACAGATGAGGTAACTGAGGCACAGAGAAGTGAAGTGACTTGTCCAAGGTCACACAGCAGATGAGTGGCAGAGTTGGAATTAGATCCTGTGACCTTCTGACTCCCAGGCCCGAACTCTATCCACTATGCCATGCCGCTTAAAGACAATTGGATGGCCTGGCTCTTTATTGACTTCCCTGACTAGACCCTGATTTCCCTCTCCACCTTACCCCCTGCTTTAACTATGCACTTGGCTGTGTACCCCTTAAGCACTTTGTATAATCACCCAAATCCCATATCATTGATGTAAATAGCCTTATACTGTACTATTTCCCCTGTGTGTAATTCATTTTAATGTCCATCTCCACCATAGACTGTACACTCCTTGTGGTCAGGAATCACATTTACCAAACCTATCTTATTGTACTTTTCCAAACACTTACTACAAGTCCAGCTGGCTTTTCAAAATTGCAGGTCTGCCTCACATATTTCTTTAATTGCCCCTCTACTGACTTCTGGCCCCTCTCAGGGTCACACCTGGAGAGTTTCCAGTACTCTATCAGTCTTGACTACGGGAGGGAGAGTTAAGCAGAGCCCTACCCATTCCATTCCTGGCTTGGGCAGTGGCTAGAGAGTGGAAGGCAATTTTCTACAAGTCAAAACTCACCTGTACTGGGCAGCAGTGGCATGGGAGAGAGTCAAGGGCAGAGACTCAGGTTTTCTGTGTGGAAGGCGGCAATGGTAAACCACTTCCATATTTTTACCAAGAAAAGTCTTTGGATACACTACCAGAACAATTGCAGATGGAGGTGGGGTGTTCTGGGACAGATGTGTCCATGGTGTCGCTATGGGTCTAAGCATAAAGCAAGACTGACTTTGGACAGTTTCCCAAAATGGCACTTTTGGTATGAAAGACACATTATCCATTCCATTTTGAACACATTCAGAAGTTGGGAAGATGGCAGCAAGTGATAGTGGACTTTAGCAGGGAGTGGAATAAGACAGCAATATTTTACTTATTTGTATTTGTAAAAATCTTTATGTCTGTTTCCCCTGTTAGAGTATAAGTTCTTTTTGGAGTTTAGTACAGTGCAGTGCAATACTCTTTCTCCTCTTCCTTCTCCTACTGTTAGTTCTTCTACCATTACTAATTCACCTGAGCTTATATAGGCCTGATTTCAGCCTGCAAACCCCACACTCTCTTCAGAGTTTGTAACTCAGAGTCCTTAACCTCCCACTCCACCTTAGAGGGGGCTTTTCCCTTAGCTCAAACCCAAATTATTCCTGCCACCATCCAGTGATGTGGAAAAGTATTCCAAATTAGCATCATATCAGCTGGGATTCAGAGTGTCTAGCCTGGCCCTCATTTTGTGCTGCTAAACTGGTAGCGTGGTTGTAAGTGAGGATGGAGACACCAAAGACCGAAGCCACATATTGTTAATAAGGATATAAAATGCTCCCAGTTCTTCTATAATAATGACATGTGGTATTTATTAAGTGCTGACTATGTGTCAAGCACTGTACTAAGCACTGGCGTAGAAACAAGATAATTGGTTTGGATACAGTCACTGTCCCATGTGGGGCTCACAGTCTAAGTAGGAGGGAGAACAGATATTGAATCCCCATTTTACAGATGAAGAAACTGAGGCACAGAGAAGTTAACTGATGTGCCCGGGTATTACAGCAGGCAAGTGGGCGAACCAGGATTAGAATCCCAGGATCACAGACTCCCCAGCCCATGCTCTTTCCCTTAAGTTACTCTGCTTCTCACACAGGTTGCTTTCTTCAAGAATCCCCACTACCAGTCACCCCATGTCCCATGCCACACCCACATACTCAATCACTTCTTCTGACAGCACATCCCGCTGTATCCCGATGCATGTTGTAATAACAATAATAATGGTATTTGTTAAGCACTTATTATGTGCCAAGCACTGTTCTAAACAATGGGGTTGATACAAGCTAATCAGCTTGGACAAAGTCCCTGTCCCACAAAGGGCTCACAGTCTTAATCCCCATTTTACGGATGAGGTATCTGAAGCACTGAGAGGTGAAGTGACTTGCCCATGGCCACACAGCAGATCCACAAATCCGCCATCACATTTTAGAAGCAGTGTGGTCTAGTGGAAACAGCACAGGCCTGGGAGTCAGAGTACCTGACTTCTAATTCCAGCTCCATCATTCGTCTTTTGTGTGATCTTGGGCAAGTCACTTAACTTGTCTGTGCCTTAATTGCTGTGTCTGCAAAATGAGGATTCAATATTTATTCTCCCTCCTACTTAGACTGGGAGTGGGACCTGATTATCTTAAATCCAGCCCAGCACTCAGTAGAGTGCTTGGCATATAATAAGTGTTTAACAAATATCGTTATTATTATTAACCAAAGCATGTAGTAAAATCAGGCATTCTAGCAAAACTGACATAATCAGAAAATATGTCCTGTATGATTTTAAATTGAATCAGCATTAAGTGCAAAGAGCACAGTCGAAAACCCCTTTATAAAACACTGTATTTTCCTTCCCGGGTTTCATTCCAAACCAGAGTTCCACATTTTCAGACCTTCATAAAGTTGAAATCAATCCAACGTATGCTACTGTTCTTTTGTGGTTTCTTCAAGTTTCTGTACCTGGGGGCCTGATTTGAAACAAGACAAGCTTAGTCAGAAAGACCCTGTCTTCTGTTTAATCCTTTCTCTAGTCCCTGCCCAGACTCAAACCCCGAACCGGTACTGAAGCAGCCTCCTGCAATGTCATCCGGGTGGAGAAGCCCCCGTGGGTGTCTGCCTGGTTTCCTTCTCACTCCCCTTTGGAGACAGACTGCAGCTTTAGAACTTGCAACGTTGCAAATGACTTTCCCTGCAGGACCCCTCCATTAGCACATTTCTCCAGCCTATAGAAAATCTCCTATGATCATTTAAGATGTTGAAACCCAAATCTTACAGTACATAAATTCTAGAAAAGACAGTTACAGAAAGCAGAAATTCCCGGGAATCCACTTCTCCCTAACAGAGCTTTGGCTCCCTGATAACACTGCTTGCTAAAGGAGAATGATGTGGAGCAGGGCAAAGAGTGGATTTTTCTCTTCTCTGCCCCCAGGAAGGCAAGATTGCTTGTGTTAAATTCAGTGGGAAACTATGCTGGAATGATTCACTTTTGCTGTCTAACTTAGTTTGCAGAATTTGCTCAGTTGTTATGTGTTCCATCTTCAAACGCCTTCCCCCTTTCAATATTCTTTGTTACATGAATCCAGATTATTTATTAGCCCTGTGAGCAGATTGGCTTTAGGTTGAAAGGAAGTACCTTACTTTATTGGACTAGGGGAACTCCCCATTTTAAAATTCTGGTGCTGTATTCTTTAAATGATTGTTTTCTTTTTCCTCAAGTTTCTGATCTTGGATATGCCCCGTGCCTTTCTTTGCCCCTCAGGGACCACCATTTTTCTCTTTTCCTCTTAGATTCTCCCTGCTCCTCTCTTCTTCACCTCCCTTCGTCTTCTCCCAGTGCACCTGTTGACATTGTGTCATTCACTGGTACATGGCACTTTGGGGAAACAAGGAAATGGGATTTTGATTAAAAAGTCTGCCTAGGTCTGGACCACCAAGCATGTGAATGCTGCCTCACACCAGCTTTCATATCTAGTGATTTCTTCACCACATGCTAAGAAATTAGAATGGAAGAATCTCCTCTTCCCACAGTTCCCACAGATCTTAAAATCATCATCATTTTAAATCACCCAGAAGCTCAGAACCAAAGGAGTTTGGAGTCGCCTGTTGTAAATGAGGGAGGAGCCTTGATCCAGTCACAAAACTCTTGGGACCCAGAACACATGTGAAGGCACTGTTCACTCACAGTGCTGGTGGTTTGCAGAGAGTAGATGTATCCATGACATTGCTACGGGTCAGACGTGACTCAATAGCATAAGACAACAACAACAACTCACCACCTCCTGTTCCAGCCAGTCATGTTACCACGGGGGAAGTGAATGCAACAAGCCAATAGCTTGAAGTGCGGCATTTTGAACGGTGACATAAGACTTTTCCTTATGGGAACCATTTGTATCCAAAGTGCCCACAGCATAGAGTTGATGTTGCACTGTGCTGCCGTGTGAGCCCCATGTGGGATTGGGACTAGATCTTTCCTGACCATCTCGCAGTGTGTCCTAGTAGAAAGTGCAAGGGCCTGCGGGTCAGAGGACCCGGGTCCTAATCCCAACTCGGCCACATGTCTGCTGTGTGACTTTGGGCGTATCATTTCACTTCTCTGTGCCTCATTTACCTCATTCGTAAAATGGGGATTAAGACTGTGAGCCCCTCCGGGATTGGGACTGTGTCCAACCTGATTGCCTTGTATCTATCTTAGTGCTTAGAATAATGCTTGGAACATAGTAAGTGCTTAACAACTACCATAATTATTATTATTATTGTTATCAACCCCTGCTCTTAGTGCAATGCTTAGCAGCTAGTAAGAGCTCAACAAATACCGCAGTTAGAATTATTATCATTTTTCTGCAACATCTATGCACTTGGATCTCTATCCTTTTGGGACTTGGGATTCACCCATCCTCAGTCATAGAGCACTTGTGCAGATGTTCCTAAATTATTGGTTTATATTAATGCCTGTCTCCCCCTCTAGACTTTAAGTTTGTTGTGGATAAGGTATGTACCTGCTAATGCTGTTGTAGTGTACTCTCCCAAATGCTTAGTACAGTGCTCTGCTCAGAGTAAGTGCTCTGCTGCACACAGTAAGTGCTCAATAATAATAATAATAGTATTTATTGAGCTCTTTCTATGTGCCAAGCACTGTTCTAGGCACTGGAGTAGATATAAGGTAATCAGGTTGTCACATGTGGGGCTCACAGTCTTAATCCCCATTTTACAGATGAGGTATCTGAGGCACAGAGAAGTTAAGTGACTTGCTCAAGGTCACACAGCAGACAAGTGGAGGAGCTGGAATTAGAACCCACATCCTCTGACTCCCAAACCCGTGCTCTTCTCATTAGGCCGCAGTGATTGATTGACTATTACGGACCAGAGGCCCTTGCCAGTTTAGTTGACTTGGTAGCCATGGTGTTTTTGAACATCCTCATTAGCCAGTTAATTTTCAGAATTCCCACTGGGCCAGTCTCCCTTGCAAATTGCCCTAAATGATTCTGTCAGAAACCTTCCTCACTGGTGTCACACCCCAACAGACATTTCCCTACTCCCGGCTATTTCAGAGCTGATAACAAAGCCTATTGAAGTACAAGGAGCAAAGACTCAAGCAAGCATCATTTTCGTTTTCTTTGTCTGAACATAGCCTTGAGCAGAGAAACATTCCTCTGCTCTCTGGACAAATGGATGTAATGAAAACTTTGGTCAAAGAAGCCCAAAGGAATAAGGGTTTAAAGCCCTCCCAAGCCTATTTTATCCAAGGGAACCAGAACATTTGCTGCTGAGTGGAGGAACTATGACCTGGTGTTTGCAGTGGAGAGGCACTAATTGGTAAGAGCATTACATTGCCTGGTGTGGAAAGGGGCAAGAATTCCATTTACTTAAATCAGAATATTCATGCTGTACCACAGATAAAAAAAGACCTGCCCTTTTCAGCTCAACTCTGAAGAGTAGATCAGTTGGAAAGTATAAAATCTGAAGAAGCCAAGGGCTTAAAACATGAACTAGATCCAGGCATTCGTGTGGTGTTCATACGTAGATTTTCCCATCCTGAAAAAGAAAACACTGAAAAGGAACCTCACTAGCTCATCTCTCCCGGGTGGAAAATTGGCTTCTGACCATAGAGACCAGAGTAACCCAAATGTCTGAGGGAAAGTCTGGTATTTTACAGTGTTCTGGATGATTGAGAAGACCATTTATCCTTGTCCTACATGAGGGGCCTTGTTCATTAATCATTAGTCTTCTATTAAATCAGATTCAATGTGGGTATGCACCCTGAAGCCATCTGATTGTATTTCCCTGACAGACACTAGAGCAGTCATATGTGAGAATTTCAGGATTTTCATGTGTTTCGTATCATTTCATTCTAACACAGGATTTGATTGTTTTGCTTCATGTTTCTCTTACTCTTGAGACTTATGTACCCTGCTCTGAAAAAATAAAATCAATCCTCTTTTTCTCCATTCATACATCCTCAAATTTTGGGAAAGAAAGCAATCGTCTGCCAGTTAAATGAACAGGAGCCACATTCAATTGGCCCAGGACTCTAACCAAACTTTCCAACTGAATTTGGTTATATAGACCAAGTGAGACCTAATTGAGTGATTTGCACAGATAAAAGCTGACTAGATTGTACAAATTGATTGTTTAATTCATGCAAACAGAATCTTGGGTAAGTTTCACAGCTCTATAAAAATGCCACTAGCTCTCACTCCTTGGAAAAAGAAAGTGACATTTATTGAATTTTCCCAGAAAACATCTAAAAAGGGATCGCTTCGGTTTCTGGTTGGGTTCAAATCTCTGGGAACCACAATAGGCTAAGTGGTTAAAAATGGGATTCTTCCTCAGCCCTATATTGAGTTATTTGAAACTTTAATTAACATCTTACCAGCCAAAGATTGCCCTTGACGAGCATACAAAGCCCCCTTGATTTCAAGCATTCAAATCTACATATTTGAGGGCAGACGTTAGCCCTCTTCCTTGTAATCATGGAAACCCTCCACGTGACTAGCAGGGAGAGGGCAGCCAAGAAAGTGGGAAGACAAAGAGGTGAAAGCAGGTCATTCAACAGCTGTAACTCCTGCAACTGCTTTTGTGCAATGCACTTCGTTGGCTTGACTGCCTCCCACTGATGATGTGGAGCCTAATGAAATGATTGAAACACTTAACTTCAATTCTCGTTCTATCAGAGCTGGAGAGATGCTAGCTACCAAGGGCAAAGGCTGATTTAAAGGCTGGTCCAACTGTTTCCTGACAGTTATTTAGAGCAAGACTGTACCACAATTTCTTTCTTCGGAATGTGGCCTGAGAGAGAGTTTAGTCCACAGGGCCCAGATATGGGGATATTTGAGGACAAAGTTGTCCGTTCCTCTATTCTTGACACATTAAAATCTTTTAGCACTGACTCTTTTTCACCTTTTCGCTTCTCTAAATCCCCCTACCCTTCATCCTCTCAAACCACAGCCAATGAAATGCATTTGAAAGGAAACCTCGATTAACTGGTAATGTATTTGACTGTGACAAAGCAACAGCAAACAGAGAAGTGTAGTCTAGAGCATGGACTTGGGAGTCAGAGGGGCCTGGATACTGATTTTGACTCCTCTACCTGTCTGCTATGTGACCTTGGGCAACTCACTTCACTTCTCTATGCCTCAGTTACCCCATCTGTAAAATGGGGATTAAGACTGTGAGCCCTATGTGGGGCAGGGACTGTGTCCAACTTGATTATCTTGTACCTACTCCATTGATTAGTATAGTTCCTGGCCCATAAGGGCTTAACAAATACCAAAACAAAACCCCAAAAAACCAACAAAGCACAACTCTATGGAGGAACCATTACATTTCAGTATTAGGTCATAATCCTACCTTGGTTCAACAATATTTCAAAAGTCAGTCTGAGGCAGCTTATGGGCTCCTCTCAGGGGGACACCTAAAGATAAATGATTAAACATGTAATGAGAAGCAGCCTAGCTAAGTGGACAGAGCATGGGCCTCAGAGTCAAGGACCTGTCTTCTCATTCCTGCTACGATGCTTTCATACTGAGGGTCCCTGGGAAATCACTTAACTTCTCTCCACTTCAGGAATGAGGAGAGCAAGTTGGGGGATAGTGGGTGAAGAGATCAGGAAGTTAAACCAAGAAGATTTGATGGAGATCCTTGAAGCTGATTTTGAGGCATATTTGTTTGAAGAGGAAGGATCCAGGAAGTTGGTGGAGGTTTTTCAGGAGAGGAGAGATGAGAGACAAACAACACTTTAAGAAAATGATCTGTGCAGCAGTGTGTAGTATATATTGGAATAGGGAGAGGTTAGAAGCTGAAAGGTAAGTAAAGAGGCTAATGCAACAGCACTAATCCAGAGCTTGAACCAAGGTGGTAGCTATTTGGGTAGAGAGGAAGAGGGGGATCCAGAAGATGTTGTGTAGGAAGAATGGGCAGAATTTGGCAGTAGATACAATATGTAAATATTATTCTAATGTTCCTAGTTTCTGGGACAAAGAGGATGGTAGTGCTAGGAGTGTGAAGTAGGGAGTGTTAAAGAGTATTAGAATCAGAAATTTGGGAGGAGAAGTGGATTAAGGGGAAAAGATGAAGCTAGTTCTTTTTAGATATGTTGAGTTTGAGGTGTTGTGGGGACATCCAAGTTGAAATGTGCTGGATGCAAGGGAAGATGTGGACTGCAGCTCAGATGAGAAGTCCAGGCTAGAGAGAGATTTAATACCTATCCATTTAGAGAAGGCAACTCAAGCAATAGTAAATGAACTCCCTGAAAGAGTGAGGATAAGGATAGAGTAAGATCAGGGGACCCAGAACAGGGTCTTCTGGGATGTCCACAGGAAGTGGGAGAGAGGCAGAGGAGGATCCAACAAAGAAAACAAAAAAGACAATCAGAGATGAAGCGGTAGAACCAGGCTAGTGTTGGTATCAGAAGGAAAGAGGCTTAATGAGAGCAGATTTTGAAGAGGAGGGAGTGATCTATAGTCAGGCAGCTGAGATGTCAAGGAAAACCTGAAACCTGTAAACTGCTTGTGGGCTGGGAACATGTCTACCAACTCTGTTATGTTTTATTCTTCCAAGTGCTTAGTATAGTGCTTTGCACGCAGTAAGAACTCAATAAATACAACCAATTGATTGACCTAGTTACCATAAGTTCATCGTTAACCTTAAAGTGAAGTCCTGGTGGAAAGAACTGGTTCAAAAAATTGACTATTATGGTCCAAAGAGAGTTGGCAGAGAGGAAATGAAGGCAGTAGAGCATAGAAACTGCTCAAAGGAATTTGGTTAAGAATGGAAGTAGGGAAATGGGGCAATAGTTGGAAGGGCCTGGGGATAGATAAAGGGCTGCTTCAAAATGGAGGCAACTTGAGTTCGAATAGGGTTGACCTTTGGTGTAGGATTCTATCAGTTAATATTGTGAAAAATAGTTATGCATCTGTGTCTGATGGCATTACTGGCAAAATCTGTAAATGAGGAGGTGGCTTAATTCTTAGGCTTCTGCAAAAGCTCTGTTTCAGAAGAGGAAACACTGAATAAATGCCACAGGAATTTGAAGATGGTACCATAATCACTATCTTCCAGGAAAAAATGTGAGGAAGCTGACAGTAAAAAACTCCCAGTATATCTTACTCCTCAGTGCTGGCAAGATCTTAGCCAGAGTCCTTCTGGTCTGGCTGTAGAAGAATGTTGTTAATTTAAGGATACAGTGAGGGTTTGGGAGGCACCCTATTCACTGAAGTGCCTCTTTCAAATCTTTCAACTTCTCAGGGCTCAAGCATTTTCAGAAGTCTTTGAGACTGCCAATACAATTTCTGTACCCAGGAAATGCTCAATAAATACCTTTGATTGAACTCTTGGCTATTTTGGAGGTTCGCAAGATGAAGATTGTCAGATTGGTGGACTGCCAGATCTTGCCAGTAATCGAAAACTGTGAGATCCCATCAGATTTTGCAGCCAGAGCTCTCTCTATTTTCTTCTTGAAGATGGTTATAATGTAGCATCTTTGCAGCCCTGTAGCATTTCCTTGATATTTTACCACTTGGAAAAATTTGCTACCACTGTTCTCCCTTAGAAAAATATTCTTCAACCTCATTTTCCTCTGACTTCATCTCCCTTGGCTCCAAAACCTTTCCTTGATATTCCATGTGTCGATGAAGAGCCTAGGCAAATATCTGAGCAGGATATCCTCTACTAGTGAATAGCTCGCAGCAGGCATGTTATCTAATGGGGGAGGTATTTTGGGTCATTCTTCATGACTCTTAGGGCAGTGGTGACTTCATTAAATGTTGGGATCAAAGTCATATCTTTGTAGGCTCTCACCCTCTGTCATGAATTGTGTTTTTGAGAAAATGGTAGAACTGTTCAAGATTCCCTCCTTGTCTGTGATGATGCAGGCTCCATTCATTCATTCATCTAATCATGAGTGTTTACTGTGTGCAGTTCACTGTACTAAGCCTGTGGGAGAGTACAATATACCAGTAAACAGACATATTCCCTGCCCACAATGTTCTGTATAGATGTGTTGCCAGTGTCTGTGAGTTCTTCTACACTCAATTGTACAGAAGCCCTTAACTCGGTTTCAAGGTGCCTAGCCTTGGATGTCTTCAATCTGGTATTTTACCACCTGTTATGATTGTTTTTTGGTTGGTAGGCAGATATCCCTTTTGTTAGTGTCATGAAGATCTGCAAAGTGAGACAGAGATTGATGAAAGAAAGAGAACAAGGAAGATGCATACAAGCAGCTTCTTCAATAATGTGGCACTCCAAACCCAAACATTCCCTAATTCCCAAATCTGTTTCTATCCAAAGCGCATACTGAAAACATGAAAGAGGACAGAACTGAGTGTATGCAACAAAGAAGGTGAAAAAGGATCCAGTGAAAACCATATATATATGTATATATATTTATAAATGTATATATATTACACACACCACAAGCACACATGAACACATCACACACACACACACACACACACACACACACACACACACACACACACACACACACACACACACACGGTCCTTGAGTCCTTGAAGCTATAGAGAACAAAAGCTTGAGTAAAAATAAAAACAAAGAAATACAGGAAGATAATGGAGGGAAAAAAATAAATATTGTCCATCTTCAAAGCTTCAAGGGGAAAAGACCCACAAATCCCTTTAAATGTTGGATGTGGAATGACATCTCATCTACTCAATTGAACGTTGTGAATACTCATGGGTTTCTGCACATTCATATTTTTGGAAGGTCTATTCTGCTTGAAGTCCAGTCTCCTATTCTTTTCTGGCTAGTGTAAACCCCTGGTGTATATTATCGTTAATATTTAACATGGTTGACATTCCCAGACTGTGGGAAACAATGTGCTGCACATTGTTTTTCACATTTGAAGTTAATATAACTCAGTTCACCATACCATAGGGTGATTAAGAACTCAAAAAATACACTATCCCAACAGGATTTTATCAAACCGTAATTAATTCCTTAGCTAACCTATCTAATAAACAAGCCCAGAACTCACTTCTTTAATTTGAGCCTGAAACCTTTGATTTACAATAAGATATTTTTGCCCAGAATTTGGATTTGGGATCTGAATTCCTTTAGCTCACTCTGAATCTTTGTATGTATCTTATAAAAGTGAATTTTTAAAATCCACTGATTTGGCAGCATCTAGGGAATTTTGGAAGAGAGAATTAACAATTAGTAATTAACAGCAGCAGGGAAAAGGATTTAAAATCTAAAATAGCCCCATCCTTATTTCTACAGTAGGGAAATGAGCCTTTTCATGGTGGCAATCACGAGTTTATATTTTAGTCACAGAAGCCTGATACGGCATCAGTTCTCTAATATAAAATGTGTAGAAATTGTTACAACTTTTTAAGGCTGAATAAAATTTCTATATGAATGTTACATTTTCCTTTGAGACTCCAATCTGCCTTCCAAATTTTCAAAATAAACATTTCTTACTGTTTCTGTCATTGATGAATTTCTGAAAAAGTCATGAAGAATAATTGTAATTTATCCCAGTTCATATTGAAAAATGGGTAGGTATTTTTGAAAACAATGGGCTATAAAGGGGACATTTAATTTTCCAACCCTCTGGACCAGTCTTGTTCGCGGACTCCTCCTCCCCCTCCCATCCCCTTACTATAGGGGTTCGTCAAGGGTCAGTTGGGGTTCCTCAAGGGTCAGTTCTTGGTCCCCTTCTGTCCTCCATCTATACTCACTCCCTTGGTGAACTCATTTGCTCCCAAAGCTTCAACTATCATGTCTTCGCTGATGACACCCAAATCTACATCTCCACCCCTATTCTCTCTCCCACCCTCCAGGCTCGAATCTCCTCCTGCCTTCAGGACATCTCCATCTAAATGTCTGCCCTCCATCTAAAACTCAACATGTCCAAGACAAAGCTCCTTATCTTCCCTCCCTTCTCTCCTTCTACAGCCCACCCCTCACTCTCCTCTCCTCTGCTGCTAATCTCCTCACCGTGCCTCGTTCTCGCCTGTCCCGCCATCGACCCCCGGCCCGCGTCATCCCCCGGGCCTGGAATGCCCTCCCTCTGCCCATCCGCCAAGCTAGCTCTCTTCCTCCCTTCAAGGCCCTACTGAGAGCTCACCTCCTCCAGAAGGACTTCCCAGACTGAGCCCCTTCCTTCCTCTCCCCCTCGTCCCCCTCTCCATCCCCCCATCTTACCTCCTTCCCTTCCCCACAGCACCTGCATATATGTATATATGTCTGTACATATTTATTACTCTATTTATTTATTTATTTATTTTACTTGTACATATCTATTCTATTTATTTTATTTTGTTAGTATGTTTGGTTTTGTTCTCTGTCTCCCCCTTTTAGACTGTGAGCCCACTGTTGGGTAGGGACTGTCTCTATATGTTGCCAACTTGTACTTCCCAAGTGCTTAGTACAGTGCTCTGCACACAGTAAGCTCTCAATAAATACAATTGATTGATTGATTGACTGATTGATTCCCTCCAAAGCCCTGTCCTCTCCCTGACTTTCCCATCACTGTAGACGACACTATCATCCTTCCCATCTCACAAGCCCACAACCTTGGTGTCATCCTTGACTCCACTCTCTCATTCACCCCACACATCCAATCAGTCACCAAAACCTGCCAGTCTCACCTCCACAACATCACCAAAATCTGCCCTTTCCTCTCCATCCAAACCGCTACCTGGCTGTTTTAATCTCTCATCCTCTCCCAACTGGATTACCGTATCAGCCTCCTTTCTGATCTCCCATCCTCTTGTTTCTCCCTGCTTCAGTCTATACTTCACTCTGCTGCCCAGATTACCTTCGTACAGAAATGCTTGGGGCATGTCACTCCACTCCTCAAAAATCTCCAGTGGTTGCCTATAAACCTTCGAATGAAGCAAAAACTCCATCACCTTGCCCCCTCCTACCTCACCTTCTTTCACTCCTTCTACAGCCCAGCCCACACACTTCACTCTTCTGCCATTAACCTTCTCATTGTGCCTCATTCTTACCTGTCCCTCCATCAACACCTGGCCCACGTCCTACCTCTGGCCTTGAATGCCCTCCCTCCACATATCCGCCAAATTAGCTCTCTTCCTTCCTTCCTTCCTTCCTTCCTTCCTTCCTTCCTTCCTTCCTTCCTTCTTTCCTTCCTTCCTTCCTTCCTTCCTTCCTTCCTTCCATTTATTGAGCACTTACTGTGTGCAGAGCACTGTACTAAGTGCTTGGAAGTACAAGTTGGCAACATATAGAGACAGTCCCTACCCAACAACGGGCTCACAGTCTAGAAGGGGGAGACAGACAACAAAACAAAACTTGTGGACAGGTGTCAAGTCACCAGAATAAATAAAAATAAACCTAGATGCACATCATTAACAAAATAAATAGAATAGTAAATATGTACAAGTAAAATAAATAGAGTAATAAATCTGTACAAATATATATTCAGGTGCTGTGGGGAGGGGAAGGAGGCCAGCAGAGGGGATGGGGAGGAGGAGAGGAAAAAGGGGGCTCAGTCTGGGAAGGCCTCCTTGAGGAGGTGACCTAAAAATATGGAATGCTTCAGGAATTTTTCACAGCCCTATTGAGAGCTCACCTCCTCCAGGAGGCCTTCCCAGACTGAGCCCCCCTTTTTCCCCTCCTCCTCCTCCTCCCCTCCCCATCGCCCCCCTCCCTGCCTCTGCCATACCTCCTTCCCTCCCCCCACAGCACTTGTATATATTTGTACGTATTTATTACTCTATTTATTTTATTTGTACATATTTATTACTCTATTTTGCTAATGATGTATATATAGCTATGATTCTATTTATTCTGATGGTATTGACACCTGTCTACTTGTTTTGTTTTGTTGTCTGTCTCCCCCTTCTAGACTGTGAGCCCTTTGTTGGGTAGGGACCGTCTCTATATGTTGCCGATTTATACTTCCCAAGTGCTCAGTACAGTGCTCTACACACAGTAAGCGCTCCATAAATATGATTGAATGAATGAATGAATGAATGAATGAATGAACCAGGACAATAATCCACATTCACAGAGAAAAAGGTTTTGATATTTAGAAATGAATATGTTTCAAATATTTTGGTTCATATCCAAGTGGTAAAAAATAAATATGAAGCAGTCTAATGAAAATGGTCCATGTTAGACCATTTGCCATTTCCCTACTTTCATGTTTGCCTTTCATATTTAGAGAATGGAAAACATTTCGACTGAGACACTTGGGTTTCTTCCAGTGTCACCTTTACCTCTTTATTGTTCTATCACTCCCAAACTGACATTCTCCTGCTTTCCAGCTGTCTCCCAAGAGATCTCCCATGCCTCCAAAAATCTAAACTCTCTGCCTGTCTCAAATCCTATCAATCAATCAGTCAATCAATGATTTTCCTTGAGTGCTTCCTGTGCACAGAGAGAGCACTGTACTAAACATTTGGAAGAGTACTATATAACAGAATTGGTATATTTCCTCCCATAATGAGTTTACAGTCTAGAGGGGAATACAGACATTAATATGAATAAATACATTTAGGATATATACTTAAGTGCTATGGGCTTGAAAGTGGGGTGAATATCAAATGCCTGAAGTGTACAGATCCAAGTCCATAGGTGACACAAAAGGGAGAGGGAGGTTCACTGGAGAAGATCTCTTGGCGGAGATGTGATTTTAATAAGGTTTTGAAGGTGAGGAGAATGGTGGTCTGTCTTATATAGAGGGGGAGGGAGTGCCATGTCATAAGGAGGACATGGACAAGGGGTAGGTGGTGAGATAGATGAGATCAAGGTACAATGTCAAAGGTGGCTCTAGAGAAACAAAATGTGCAGGCTGGGCTGAAGGAGGAAATCAGTGAGGTAAAGTAGGAAGGGGTGAGCTGATTAAGTGCTTCAAAGCTGATGGTAAGGAGTTTCTGTTTCATATTGAATTAGATAGGCAATTACTAGAGGCTCCTGAGGAGTGGGGAAATATGTGCTGAATAGTTTTGTAGAAAAATGATCCAGGCAACAGAGAGAAGTAAAGAACTGCAGTGGGGAGAGACAGGATACATGGAGGTCAGCAAAGAAGCTGAAGTGGTAATCAAGACAGGGTAGGATAAGTGCTTGGATTAGCATAGTCACAGTTTGGATGGTGAGGAAAGGGAGGATTTTAGAGCTGTTGTGAAGGAAGAACTGACAGGATATGGTGAGAGATGGAATGTGTGTGTTGAATGAGAGAGATTATTTGGGGATAACACCAAGGTAATGTGCTTTTGAGACAGAGAGAATGGTGCTGCTGTCTACAGTGATGGGAAAGTCAGCAGAAGAGCAGGGTGGGAAGATGAGGAGTTCTCCTTTGGATATGTTAAGTTTGAGGTGTTGGTGGCTTCTTCCCTCTGCCTCCATCATGGGGGTCAGCCCTGGAGGAAGACCCATGGAAGATGTCTTGTGATTGGACTTTTGTGAGCTGGGCGCCCACCCCTCCCAGAGGAGGACCCACCCCCTTCATCTGGAGCTGAGTGTGGTAATTTTGGGCCGAGGCCACCCAGGGTCCTCCTCCAGGAAGAATGGAAACTGGATTCACAAGTGCCCCAGGCTGCATCTTGTTCCAGGAGCAGACCAGAGAGGTGACTCTGGGAGCGATATGAAATAAAAGATCAAAAAGAGGATGAACATTGAAAATGGGAGAAGAGCATAATTTAAGTACTCTTAAATTCTCTTCCCCACCTGCTCTTCCTTCAGCCACCCCTCCTTCAATTTTACTGTGGGGTTGCCCTGATCTACGCGCCCAACATAAGGGAGGTTTTGTAGTTGGCTGAGGTCCATTCCTCAGATTTGATCCCTGTGGCGGGCTCAGGGAGTGCAGGGTTAGGAGACCTCCCAAGAAATGAGAGCCAGATCACAGCCACCCCTGAGGGAAGGGAAAAAGTGGGGGAAGAGCAGGGTCACGGAAAGGTCTGCCCATCTTTGACCCAACACTGCCCTGATCACAAGATCAAGAAACTTAGTAACATATACTATGAAGACAGTCAATCAGGAACCACTATAAACCGCTCATTTATCAGATTATCTTGGAGAATTTCAGCAAACCATCAAGGAATCTTTAGTTCAGTGTTCTCCTCAGAGTACGTGCTCAGTACACATTACCGATGGATCAGTTGTCCCTCCTAGAAACAGCATTGTCCTTCTTTTCTCCCTATTTCTATGATCCGCTCTCCATGTACTTTCTAATTCTATAATCACCTCTCCATGGTCATGGGTTCTAATGCCAGCACTGCAAACATGTCTGCTGTGTGACCTTTGACAAGTCACTTCACTTCTCTGTGCCTCCGTTCCCTCATCTGTAAAATGGGGTTTGAGACTGTGAGCCCCATGTAGGACAGGGACTGCGTCCAACCTGATTTGCTTGTATCCACTCCAGTGCTTAGTACAGTGCCTAGCACATAGTTAGCACTTAACAAATGCCAAAATTACTATTATTATTATTATTATGTGCTATGCTAGGTTTTTTGCTTCTCAATTAAGCAATTTACCAATTGTAATTATTGAACACCTACTTAGAGCAGAGCACTGTACTAAACACTTGTGAGAGTGTATAAAATTACTAGGCATGATCCCACCCACAAATTTATCATATAGCTGGGTAGACAGGCACTTAAATAAATTACCAATAGCAGGAAGTAATTGAGTACAATAAATACAAATAATGATAATAAACTCTATTTGATTGACCTACTAGCACCTCAAATTAAATATATTAAAATCAGAATTCATCATCTTCCTAATTTCCCCCCTGAAAATTGTTTCTTCTCATCTCCCTGTATAGTTGCAAGTGTTCACTGTAATTACTATTTGTGAAATCTTAGAAAGGGATATAGTATATTAACAATGGGTAATATTAATTAAAAAATGATAAAAATTGCAGTCCTAAATGACAGGAAAAACAACATGAATCCCTTTAAATAACGAGAAGATATGCAACACAAATCCTTTGGGTAAAATATTGCAGATGTTATAATGAACAGTAAAGCAATAAATCACAAAAATTGTATAGTTAAAGTCTCATCCCAGTAAGAGCACAGTGGAAAGTTGGCCATATCTTACAGCTCTAATTAGGATGTGGGGTGTGACAATTCTCTCCTCTCTCTCTCTTACTGTCTTTCCCTCCCTCCCTCCATCTCTATTTTTTCCTCCAAAAATTATTCTCCCTAATCTTAGTCTCTAAATCTTCATATATCAATAGTTGCTTTACGGAACTAAGTTTTTTACAGCCCCTTGCTCTCATGGGACAGTTTGCATCAAATATTTGTTAATGATAGCAAATAATAAATGTCACATTCTTAATCTGCACATTGTGCTGTGCTAAACGCTGGGACAGATACCTGATAATCAGGTCATACATAATACCTGTCCCATATGGCCCTCACAGTCTAAGTAGGATGGAAAATAACTTTAAATTATTACTGCATGCTAATGAAGGACTTTGGTCAAAATATACTTTTTTTTGTATAAATTTTCTCTAGCTTCTTCCTTTGTACCAGAGTTTCTTTTTGTTCTCTTGAATATCTTTGGTCCTCCTTCCTACATCCTGACTTTGTAACTTTAATGCCTCTGATCAACAATCTGCTTTCTCACACCCTATGGCTTTATTTTAGAGAAGCAACGTGGCTTAGTGAAAAGAGCATGGGCATGGAAGGCAGAGGTCATGGGTTCTAATCCCAGCTCCACCACTTGTCAGCTGTGTGACTTTGGGCAAGTCACTTAACTTCTCTGTGCCTCAGTTGCCTCAGCTGTAAAATGGTGATTAAAATTGTGAGCCCTACGTGGCTCTCCATCACCTCGCCCCCTCCTACCTCACCTCTCTTCTCTCCTTCTACAGCCCAGCCTGCGCCCTCCACTCCTCTGCCACTAACCTCCTCACTGTGCCTTGCTCTTGACTGTCACACCATCGACCCCTGGCCCACATCCTCCCCCGGCCCGGAATGCACTCCCTCTGTACATCCGCCAAGCTAGCTCTCTTCCTCCCTTCAAAGCCCTATTGAGAGCTCACCTCCTCCAGGAGGCCTTCCCAGACTGAGCCCCCTCCTTCCTCTCCCCCTCCTCCCCCTCCCCATTCCCCTGCCTTACCTCCTTCCCCTCCCCACGGCACCTATATATATGTATATATGTTTGTACATATTTATTACTCTATTTATTTATTTATTTATTTTACTTGTACATATTTATTCTATTTATTTTATTTTGTTAATATGTTTTGTTTTGTTGTCTGTCTCCCACTTCTAGACTGTGAACTGCTGTTGGGTAGGGACCATCTCTATATGTTGCCAACTTGTACTTCCCAAGTGTTTAGTACAGTGCTCTGCACACAATAAGTGCTCAATAAATATGATTGAATGCATGAATAATGAATGAACAACCTGAATACCTTGCATCTCCCCTAGTGCTTGGAACAGTGCTTGACCCATAGTAAACACTTAACAAATACTATCATTATTATTATTATCTATTGGGGGGTTTTGTTGCTTTTTTAAGGTCATTGTCTCTTTTGACTGAGTTTTTCCGAGTTCCCTTGCCCGACTTTTGCATCCAATGGGGAACTTAATCCCACATGATTTCCCCCGTCTCACTTCAGTTTATCATAGAACATCTTTTGAGGTTTCCTAGGTGTGGCTCATTCTCCCCATTGGTGCTGTCCAATGAAGGTTCCTGGTGAAGAGCATTGCTTCAGTACTGAAAGAGTCTAATTGCAATTCAGGGCTTCGTTGTTTCGGATCCTGAATTAACTTTCTTTTTGGTATTTCTTAAGCACTTACTGTATGCCAGACACTGTACTAAGAGCTGGGGTAGAAACAAGCCAATCAGATTGGACACAGTCCATGTCCCACAAGGGGCTCACAGTCTTAATCCCCATTTTTTTACAGATGAGGTAACTGAAGCACAGAGAGCTTAAGTGACTTGCCCAGGGTCACATGGCAGACAAGTGGCAGAGATGGGATTACAATTCAGGTTCTTCTGACTGCTAGGCCCATGTTCTATCCACTAAGCCATCCTGGGTGACAAGCTCATTGTGGGAAGGGATTCTCTCTCTAGCTCTCTCTCTCTCTCCCTCCCTCTCTCTCTCTCTCTCATTATGTATAGAACTTTCCCAAGCACTTAGTACAGTGCTCTGCACACAGTAATCACTCAGTAAATACAAATGAATGCATTAGTGCCACTGCCATTGCTGGGGCTGAATTGGCCCATTGTGGGCTTTATATGGCATGTCTGTAAGGATGAATTATTGTCTCCCTGGAAACCCCTCCGTGATGGTTTAGGAGGGGCCAGTGGGACCACTGGGTTGGCAGTCAGAAGACAAGAGCAGGAGAGTACAGGACTATCAGCTTGTTGGGATACCAGTTTTCCCCTTTTCTTCTGAATTTCTCTTCCTGCTTTTTCTGCCTTTGAGTAGACAGGAAATGATTTCTCCTGCATTAGTCAGGCAATTAGGCATGTAAGTTTCTTTATCCAACAAAAACTCACAGCAGATCCACTCAGAGAATTGCAGTTAGTTTGTTAATCTGGTAGCTGCTAGAAGCTAATGATGCTGAGAATTAAAGTAGCTACCCCAAAGTCACCTTAACATTCCAAATAACACAAAATACATGCAGTCCTGCTAAAACAAAGGTTTCTTGCAAAAATCCCATGTTAAGAAAAACACATACTGCAGTACTAACCTGTTTCAATGCCACGTACATGTCAGTTGAACATATTTATTGAGCGCTTACTCTGTGCAGAGCACTGCACTATGCGCTTGGGAGAGAACAATATACCAGACATGTTCCCTGCCCACAACAACTTGTGTGAAATCTGTTTTTTCTGACATTGGGGCAACATGCATACCAACAACCCCACATAGATGGCTCATTCCCGACTTGCATTTCAGCCAAATTGTGCAGTGAAAACATGCATTGCATTCGTTCGGTGGTTTGATTAGACACTGTGAGATTAGACTTTGAGCCTCACATGGAGCGGGGTCTGTTGCCAACCTGATAAGGCTATGTGTACCCAACACTTAGAACAGTGCTTGGCACATAATTAGTGCTTAACAAATACCCTGAAACAAACAAACAAACAATGACCCTTCAATAGCAGTAGTAGTAATGACATGTATTGAACACCCATTAGGTGACAGTGAATGGTTATAAGCACTTGAGAGACACATGCCACATAGTAACTGGAGATATCTGTACAGCACTGGGATCCAATTCAATTAATTATTTCCTTCCTTAGATTAGCACTCTTTTAGAATGAAAATCCCTTCCATTTGGGGGATTGATCGACTCCAGATTGATTTTGTATTATAGGAGGCATGACTCCTTAAAGTGGTCTAAAAATATTCGAGATCAAGGCTGTTTAGGAAGCAAGGAGCGTCCACTTTATGAAACTGATCCTACAAAGCATTTAGCACAGGATAGCATTCCTGGAACAGCACTACTGATATGCATGCAAAAGAGGAGAGCAGGTGGTTGGCTGTAGAATCTGAGCCCTTACAAAGCCTCAATTATTCTGTAGCTTGCCTCACTCTTCTCTGAAGTCCTGGTGCCTTGAAGAGATGAATGAATCACTGTAGTTGACATAGATCTAAATGTAAGAGAGCACTAGCTAAGGTTTATTAAAATATGCCTGCATGTCTTTGTTTAAAATAAATCCTGCAACCAATCCATCCATTGTGAATACACATACTACATTGGCTTGTTGTAAGTATTTATTTTGTTTTGCACTCATGGTAATAGAATCGTCTTTAAAAACGGACACATCTACATATCTATGTCTTCCATTTATATATTAAAATATCCATATATACAAATATTTATGTATCTATACAAATATTTATGTATATATACATAGAGAAATATACATATATGTTCATGTATATGGGTATATCAATATTTTAACTATAGACTATTTCAGATTTAATTCGACAATTTAATTGTATGGAGTTTGGACAAGCCACTGTGTATGAAGAGTTGTCTTTTGTATTTATAACTTGCAATTTTGAGGCTCTATCAATTTTTACAGATGTAGTTACTGCACAACTAAGGATCCTTCACAACTGTGTAAACTTGTTGCACTGATTTTTTACCACTTATGACCCCTGGTATATCGTACTCTCCCAACCGTGGAGACACTCTTAGCATGACCTAGTGGAAAGAGCATGGGCTTGGTAGCTGGAAGGCCTGGTTTCTAATCCCAGCTCTGCCACTTGTCTGCTGTTTAACTTTGGGCAAGTCATTTAGCTTCTTTGTGCCTCAGTTGCCTCATCTGTAAAATGGGGATTAAGACTGTGAGCCCCATGTGGGACAGGGACTACATCCAACCTGATCATTTTGTATCTACACCAGTGCTTAGTACAGTGCCTGGCACGTAGTAAGCGCTTTACAAATACCATTTTTAAAAAGTGCTTTGTACAAAGCTCTGCACATAATAAATGGTTGATAAATATGATTGATTGATTGATAGATTGACATTGTTTGCTCCCTTGCCTTTTGGTCTTCTGTTCTTCCTGAAGCCTCTGTTCAAAATAGGTTTACCCTTCCAATGATATCTAGCCTCCAGGGCAGTCTATCTGCCACATTAATATTCCCTGCTTTACTGTGGATTAAATGGGATAGACCAAGATTTTGCTTGATCCTACACAAGTGTCCTGGCCCTTCATCATACCCTCAAATGCGGTTATTTAGAGTAGGGTGAACAGTACAGTAGACAAGCTTACTTTGTTCTAATAGTGATGAGGAAAGAGTCAGACTGGTCCCCTTTAAATCCGAGTCTGTAGATCAAACTGCCATTTAGTCATTATTGTATCTTGGGGAACTTCACAACATTGCTAAAATCTGCCCTTTCCTCTTCATCCAAACTGCTACCATGTTAATACAATCACTCATCCTATCCCACCTGGATTACTGCATCAGCCTTCTTGCAGACCTCCCAGCCTCCTATCTCTCCCCTCTCCTGTCTATACTTCACTCTGCTGTCCAGATCATTTTTCTACAGAAATATTCAGAACATGTCACCCCATTCTTCAAAAAACTCCAGTGGTTGCCCATCCATCTCTGCGTTAAACAAAAACCCCTCACCATTGGTTTTAAAGCACTCAATCACCTTGCCCTCTCCCACTTCATCTCAATTCTCTCTTACTACAACCCAGCCTGTACACTTCGCTCCTCTAAGGCTAACCTTCTCACTGTGCCTCCATCTCACCTGTCTCACAAACAACTGCTTGCCCCTGTCCTGCCTCTGACCTGGAACGCCTTCCCTCCTCAAATAGACAGACGACTTCTATCCCCTCTTCACAGCCTTATTGAAGGCACATCTCCTCCAGGGAGCCTTCCTCGACTAATCCCTCCATTTCCAGAAGGAGTGTGGCTTAGTGGATAGAGCATGAGCCTGGAAGTCAGAAGGTCATTGGTTCTAATTCTGGCTCCACCACAAGTCCGCTGTGTGACCTTGGGCAAGTCACTTCACTTCTCTGGATCTCAGTTACTTCATCTGCAAAGCCTTATGTGGGACATGGACTGAGTCCAGCCTGACTATCTTGTATCTACCCCAGTGCTTAGAACAGTGCTTGGCACATAGTAAGTGCTTAACAAATACCTTAATTATTATTATTATCATTATTTCCTCTTCTCCCACTCCCTTCTGCATCACACTGACTTGCTCCCTTTGTTCTTTCCCCATCCCAGCCCAACAACACTTAAGTACATATATCCTAATTCATTTATTTATTTTAGTGTCTGTCTCTCCTGCTCTAGACTGTAAGCTTGTTGGGGGCCGGGAATGTGTCTGTTTATTGTCGTATTGCACTCTCCCAGGCCCTTATTACAGTGCTCTGCACACAGAAACAGCTCAATAAATATGATTGATAAATACAATTGAAAGCAGCAGAAAGCTGAAACATTCTTTGTGTTGCTCCATGCATTGCCTCTTGGCTGTGTGGCATATCAGACTGAAGGCCCACTGAGATTCCTGGAGGACATGGCTACTGATATTCTTCAGGACAATCAAGTAGAGCACTGTTTAGACTCTTCCTAGCAATTAAGAAATAGCCCGTTAGTTTCCCCTGCCAGCTTTGCCATCTTCCTATTTGAAGATGGTGATTATGGCAAGGTCTTTAGTTCCCCAGAGTTCCATGTGTTAAGGAAAAACCAGGTCAGAGGTCTCTGTACTCATTCATTCATTCATTCATTCATTCATTCATTCAATTGTATTTGTTGAGAACTTACTGTGTGCAGAGCACTGTACTAAGCACTTGGGAAGTACAAGTTGGCAATACACAGAGACGGTCCCTATCCAACAACGGGCTCACAGTCTAGAAGGGGACATATAATGTTCCCAGACTGTCAGTGTCAAGATGGTCTTTTCAGCCACAAATGGACTCATAGATGAGAAGCAGCATGGCTCTGTGGAAAGAGCCCAGGCTTGGGAGTCAGAGGTCATGGATTCTAATTCATTCATTCATTCAATTGTATTTATTGAGCGCTTACTGTGTGCAAAGCACGGTACTAAGCACTTGGGAAGTACAAGTTGGCAACATATAGAGACGGTCCCTACCCAACAACGGGCTCACAGTCTAGAAGGGGGAGATAGACAACAAACAAAACATGTGGACAGGTGTCAAGTCACCAGAATAAATAAAAATAAAGCTAGATGCACATCAGTAACAAAATAAATAGAATAGTAAATATGTACAAGTAAAATACATAGAGTAATAAATCTGTACAAACATATATACCGGTGCTGTGGGAAGGGGAGGGAGGTGGGGCGGGGGGATGGGGAGGGGGAGAGGAAGGAGTGGGCTCAGTCTGGGAAGGCCTCCTGGAGGAGGTGAGCTCTCAGTAGGGCTTTGAAGGGAGAAAGAGAGCTAGCTTGGCAGATGTGAAGAGGGAGAGCATTCCAGGCCATGGGGAGGATGTGGGCCAGGGGTCGACAGTGGGACAGGCGAGAATGAGGCACAGTGAAGAGATTAGCAGCAGAGAAGCAGAGGGTATGGGCTGGGCTGTAGAAGGAAAGAAGGGAAGTGAAGTAGGAGGGGGCGAGGTGATGGAGAGCCTTGAAGCCAAGAGTGAGAAGTTTTTGCCTGATGCGTAGGTTGATTGGTAGCCCCTAGAGATTTTTGAGGAGGGGAGTAAAATGCCCAGAGCATTTCTGGACAAAGATGATCCGGGCAGTGGCGTGAAGTGTAGATTGAAGTGGGGAGAGACAGGAGGATGGGCGATCAGAGAGGAGGCTGATGCAGTAATCCAGTTGGGATAGGATGAGAGATTGAACCTGCAGGGTAGCGGTTTGGATGGAGAGGAAAGGGTGGATCTTGGCAATGTTGCAGAGGTGAGACCGGCAGTTTTTGGTGACAGATTGGTTGTGAGGGGTGAACAAGAGAGCAGAGTCAGGGATGACATCAAGGTTGCGGGCTTGTGAGATGGGAAAGATGGTAGTGCCGTCAACAGTGATGGGAAAGTCAGGGAGAGGGCAGGGTTTGGGAGGGAAGATAAGGAATTCAGTCTTGGACATATTGAGTTTGGGATGGCGGGCAGACATCCAGATGGAGATGTCTTGAAGGCAGGAGGAGACATTAGCCTGAAGGGAGGGAGAGAGAGCAGGGGCAGAGATTTAGATTTGGGTGTCATCAATATAGAGATGCTAGGTGAAGCCATGGGAACAAATGAGTTCACCAAGAGAGTGAGTGTAGATAGAGAACAGAAGGGGGCCAAGAACTGACCCTTGAGGAACCACTACAGCAAGGGGATGGGAAGGGGAGGAGGAGCCCATAAACGAGACTGAGAATGAATGGCCAGAGAGGTAAGAGGAGAACCAGGATCCCGGCTCTGCCACTTGTCAGCTGTGTGACTTTGGGCAAGTCACTTAACTTCTCTGTGCCTCAGTTACCTCATCTGTAAAATGAGGATTAAGACTGAGCCCCACGCAGGACAAGCTGATCACCTTGTATCCCCCCCAGGGCTTAGAACAGTGCTTTGCACATAGTAAGCACTGAACAAATACCATCATTATTATTTTGAATTATTCTTTGAACAAAAAGGACAATCATATATTTTGTGTGCATATGTGCATATACTCACAAATAGTACAGCAGCATGGCCTAGTGGATAGAGGGTGGGACTCTGTGTCAGAAGGACCCATATCTACCACTTGTCTGTTGTGTGACCTTGGGCAAGTCACTTAACTTCTCTGTGCCTCAGCTATCTCATCTGTAAAATGGAGATTAATACTGGGAGCTCCATGTGGGACATGGACTGTGTCCAACCTGATTAACTTTTTCTACCCCAGTGCTTAGTACAGTCTCTGGTACATACCACATAACAAATACCTTAAAAAATAACACAGGCATCTAGAGACAAGAAGTGGGGCTTAGGAGAAATAGTGTAGGCTAGTGGAAAGAGCACTAGCCTGGGAGCCAGAGGACCTGAGATCTAATCTTGCTTCGGCCACTTTCCTGCTGTCAGACCTTGGGTAAGTCACTTAATTTATCTGGGGCTCACTTCCCTCCTCTATAACAGGGAGTTTCAATGTCTGGTCTCCTCCCTTTTTTGACTAGGTGGTCCATGCAGGGCAGGAATTGTGTCCGATCTGATTGCATTGTACCTACCTCAGAACTTAGTATAGTGATTGGGTCAAAGTAAACTCTTAACAAATACCACTATTATTATAATATTAGATCACAAACCTCCTTGTTTATAAACTTTGGGAGGAATGTTATGAGATACTGGAATTCTACCATTTTTCCTGATAAACACTTTGCAAAGTCTTCTTGGAGAATGGGAAGGAATGCCATGGTTTCCCACTTTAGTCAGTTTCCTTGGCTTATTACAACCTCAAGGCAGAATATGTGGTTATATTAGGGCAACAGGGAAATAAATTAAAGAAGCATTCATAATACCGTCACTATTTTCTATTAATAGCATCTATCTTCATCATCCTTTCTTTGCATAGATCCATGCAGCTGAAATAGACCCCCAGGTCTTCTCCAAGGGTCCAAATGGTCTGAACAAGCCTCACCCAACCCCCAAAGTCCTGAGTTGGTGCTATACAAGCGTGAATAGAGTGGGTGCTGGAATACCCAACAGGAACACATGGAGACAGATGATTTTCACTAGAAGACTGGTGAAGGAGGGGATTTATTGGTCAGTTACATTTATTGAGCTCCTATTGTTTGATGATGATTGTATTTGTTAAGCGCTTACTATGTGCCAAGCACTGTTCTAAGTACTGGGGTAGATACAAGGTAATCAGGTTGTTCCACATGGGGCTCACAGTCTTAATCCCATTTTACAGATGAAGTTAAGTGAACAGAGAAGTTGAGTGACTTGCCCAAAGTTACACAGCTCACAAGTAGGGGAGTCGGGATTAGAACCCATGACCTCTGACTCCCAAGCCCGTTCTCTTTTCCACTAAGCCATGCTTCTTCTCTCTAACCCAGTAGAATCAATGAACATGTTCAGCTATGATGCCTGCTCACACTAAGTTTACAATCTTATAGAGAGGAGGAAAAAGTGGGAAGCACCATGGCCTAATGGATAAAGCATGGGCCTGGGAGCTAGAGGACCTGAGTTCTAATCCCAGCTCTGCCTCTAGTCTGCTATATGACCTGGCACAAGTCACTTAACTTCTCTCTGCCTCAGTTTTCTCAACTGCAAAATGGGGGTTCAATACCTATTCTCCCTCCTACTTGACTGTTTGCCCTATGTGGGAGAGGGGCTATACCTTGCCTGATTAACTTGCATCTGCCCCAGCACTTAGACTAGTGCTTGACATACAGTAAGTTTTTAACAAATACCATTAAAAAAAAGGAAGGAGGGAAATGTCTCTCAGAATCTCAGAGCAGGTATTAGCAGCCCCTGGAGTCTCTATCCCGAGAATGGGAGATTGGGATACATTATTGAAAAGGATATTTATGGGGACCTAGTTCCAATTAATGATGATAAAATGATAATTTTCTCCCCCTTTAGAATGTGAGCTCACTGTGAGGAGGGAATGTATTAGTTTGTTGCTGTACTGTTCTCTCCTAAATGCGTAGTACAGTGCTTTGCACACAGTAAGTGCTCAATAAATATGATTAAATGAATAATGATGATAATATAATGAAAACAATAATAGCCCACAGACTAAGTAGGAAAGAGAACAGGTAATGAATCCCCATTTGATTGATTTGTTTATTCATTCAATCATATTTGAGAATGGGATGTCAATCTAATCATATTTATTTTGCCAACTTGTACTTCCCAAGAGCTTAGTACAGTGCTCTGCATACAGTAAGTGCTCAATAAATATGATTGAATGAATGAATGAATTTGAGTGCTTATTGTGTGTGGAGCACTGTAGTAAGCACTAGGGAGAGTACAATACAACAATAAACAGAAGCAGCATGACACAGTGATAGAGCACAGGTCTGGGAATCAGAAGGTCATGGGTTCTAATCCCAGCTCCACCACTTGCCTGCTGTGTGACCTTGGGCAAGTCACTTCACTTCTCTGGGCCTCAGTTACCTCACCTGTAAAATGGGGATTGAGACTGTGAGCCCCACGTGGGACAGGGACTGGGTCCAACCTAATTAACTTGTACCCACCCTAGCGCTTAGAACAATAGTAAGGGCTTAACAAATACCATTATTATTATAATAATAAACAAACACATTCCCTGCCATTGTACAGATGATTAAGCTGAGGCACAGAGAAGTTAAGTGACTTGCGCATGATCACCCAGTAGAGAAGGGGTGGAGCAGGTCTTAGAATTCAGGTTCTCAACTCTCAGGCTTGGGCTCTTTCCACTAAGACGTGCAACCTGATGTATAACATTATTCTTATTTCCATGAAGTGCTTAGGGGTTTTATGCATCCAAGCAATGAAAGTATTTTTGTTGAACAGCATGATCTGGCACAAGCTAGAATACACAAACTCCTAATGAAGATAGTCTGGATAATGTGAAATAAATCTGCCAAGCCTCATTATTCTGAATGTACTTTATTCCAAATGAAACGAAATATATTTGTGTCTCAATAGCCAATAACCAGCATTAAAGATAATGAAAAGACCACTTTGTGAATATTTAAAGTTAAAATGTCTTATGCAGTAGAGAATATATGACTTATAAAGTTCAGTTGAGACTCCTTTATTAATATGGTTCTGAGCTGAAGATCAGGACATTGCAAGAATTTTTTAAAATATCCAAATTGGGTATTAATAAGCATTAATAAGTACTCGAGCTCTTATATCTGCAATCTCATTATGGATACATAATCCTGAAGTGTAATTTAGAGAAACTTCTTAGGAATACTAAAAAGGGAAATGAATTCAAACAAATGGAGTTAAACATTAAAGTTTAAAGTTAAAGTCATCATAAAGTTAATAATGAGTTTATCCAAGATAGCTATAATTGAAAAGCTCAAAATTATCTGAAATTCAGTTCAGACTAGAGAGGAACATTTTATGACCTGCCTGGCTATGTATCTCTTACGTGTATCTGTGAGCCTAAGAAAACATTGTAACTCATCAGATTAGGCTATATCTTGGATTTTTAACTCCTCTTTCAAATCTTTGATGTCTCTTCTTTTTTGTACACAGTTGCTATTTGCACTTCTGCTGGTGCCAATAGGAATCTACAGGTAAACAGTGAGCCATTGAGTAGCAACCGCCCCCCTCAACCTTAGTTCCGGCCTTTATATAATTTGTATAATTTATGAAATTATCTGTCAATCAATCAATCTGTTAATTGTATTTATTGAGCATTTACTGTGTGCAGAGCACTAAACTAAGTGCTTAGGAGAGTACAGGAAACGTGTTTACCATCCTGTTATATTGTAATAATAATAATAAGTCTGGTACTTGTTAAGAGCTTACTATGTGCCAAGCGTGGTTCTAAGGGCTGGGGTAGCTATAAGTTAATCAGGTTGGACAAGGTCCCTGTCGCACATGAGGCTCACACTCTTAATCCCCATTTTACAGATGAGGTAACTGAGGTGCAGAAAAATTAAATGACTTGCCCAAGGTCACACAGAAGAAATATGGCAGTGCCAGGATTAAAACCCAGGTCCTTTTGATTCCTAGGTTTGTGTTCTATCCACTGAGCCACACTGCTTAGTAGAGTGCTCTATGCACAGCAAGGGCTCAATCAATATGATTGTACTTCCCAAGCATTTAGTACAGTGTTCTGCACACAGTAAGCACTCAATAAATACGATTGAATGAATGAATGATTGATTGAACCTAACAGAGTTGGTAGGCACTTCCTACCCACAAGGATTTTATAGTCTAGAGTGGGATTTTAGAGTCTGCATCACTTCAAACTGCTAGTTAGACTCAAAAACTCATTACCTTATCAGACTCATTATCATCTTGGGGGCAGAAAATGAATGTACAGTGAATGGATGTTTGACTATGTGCCGAGCACTGCACTAAGTGTTGAGGTAGATACATGATAATCAGGTTGCACACAGTCCAAGGCCCACATGGGGTTCATAGCTTTAATCCCGATTTTACAGATGAGGTAATGGAGGCACAAAGAAGCTAACTGACTTGCCCAAGGCACACAGCAGACAATTAATCAAGTGTACCTGCAGAACACTATATTAAGCACTTGGGAGAAGCAGTGTGACTTAGTGGCAAGAGCACGGGCTTGGGAGTTAGAGGTCATGGGTTCTAATCCTGACTGTGCCACTTGTCTGCTGTGTGATCTTAGGCAAGTCATTTAACTTCTCTGTGCCTCAGTTACCTCACCTGTAA
The DNA here is from genome assembly GCF_015852505.1 of Tachyglossus aculeatus. Lineage (NCBI taxonomy): Eukaryota > Metazoa > Chordata > Mammalia > Monotremata > Tachyglossidae > Tachyglossus > Tachyglossus aculeatus. Next base: position 94,955,493 of record NC_052069.1, read on the forward strand.
AATGGGGATTAAGACTGTGAGCCCCACGTGGGACAACCTGGTTACCTTGTATCTACCCCAGCGCTTCGAACAATGTTTGGCATATAGTAAGTGCTTAACAAATACCATCATTATTATAATTGTTATTATTGCAATGCGACAGATTAGGCAAGCATGTTCCCTGCTCATGAAAGACTTACAGTCTAAAAGAATAGCAGACACCTCTAGGCCACACTGCTTCTCACTATGACGCGCTGCTTCCCTTTTCCCGGAGACCTTTTCTTTACATGATGAACTGCAGGTTTAAACTAATCGTATTTTCCCTTTTCACATTGTCACTAGTGGATGATGATTTTTAAGGGTGTTTCTTCTAGGAAGGATAAGAAAACATTTAGAAACACACTGTGGATAGTATCAACCCAGAGAGTATTAACATCATTTTTCTTCCCATTGACTTCTTAACATAGTATCCAGAGTTTCGCAGCTGGTTTCCATTCACCTCCACCACATGCTGCTAAGTGGTATGTTAGATTCTTATCGATGCACTCACAGACTGCCTCAGACCAGGAACTCTGCACGCTTGTCCTCAGAACTCTTACAAAATATAAAGGATTACATTTTTATGCCTTCTTAAATCAGAATTCAATAGATGTCATGAATCCTATCCTATTTTTAATAAAATCTTCTTATTGCAAAAAGCTTGCTAGGAATTATTTCTGTCCCTAGTAGACAAATATGAGGGGAAAGGAGAAAGGAAGAGGAAGTGCTGAATGCTGCATTCCACACCTATCTCTTTAGTGGAAACAGGAAACTGCTTATCAAGGCAAGAAAATGTCTCACTCTTGATTATTTTAGAAGCCTGATATCGATACATCGGTATGAAAAATTATGCCATTTTAACCAATGATCATTTTATTAGAAGTGATGAACTAGTGGTATACACTTTAGAAGGCTGTGCAAATGCTATTTATTTTGAATTGGCAGGCTATTTTTTGCACTGATCTTCCCACAGAAAATATTAAATAGCAATTTTCCATCTGCTCGTGGTGACAGGTCACCCAGATGGTGCTGGTGTTTACTTCAAGGCTGTCTTTGAACATCTGTGACTTTGAGAGATATTTTTAAGTTTTTCTGATCCAGATTTGCTTTTCAAATTGGTCGCTTTGATCCAAACTGTCTATAAATTACAGTGGGACTAGTGGAAGGAGCTAATTTTATTTATTTATATTTATGTCTGACAGTCTCCCCCTCTGGAGTGTAAGCTTGTTGTGGGCTAGAAATGTGTCTGTTATATAGTTATATTATATAGTACTCTCCCAAGCATTTAATACAGTGCTCTGAGCACAGTAAGTGCTCAATGAATATGATTGACTGACTGATTGACTAACCAGGGCTTTTCTGAATCAACTTCATGGAAGGAAGGGATGGTGTTACCTCAGTTAATAGACTGAATAATTGGGATTTTTCCTTGAAGCATGTAGTCCAGCTGACTGGAAGTGAGAATCCTCCCTTGTGAATCATAGTGGACTTATTTCTACAAACACCACACCTAAGGAAAGCCAAGACACCAGTTAGGATCTTGCCAGGAAGGCAGGACTGAACAGTGTCCTGGAATTGGGAATGTGTGGCTAACTGGCCTGCCTATCTTGCAGCAGCATGGCATAGTGAATACAACATGGGCCTGGGAGTCAGAAGGTCATAGGTTCTAATCCTGTCTCTGCCATTTGTCTCTGTGTGACCTTCAGCAAGTCACTTCACTTTTCTGGGTCTCAGTTACCTTATCTGTAAAATGGGGGTTGAGACTGAGAGTCCCACGTGGGACAGGGACTGTGTCCAACCCGATTTGCTTGTATGTACCCCAGTACTTAGTACAGTGCCCGGTACATAGTAAATGCTTAACAAATACCACAGTTATTGTTATAATTATTATCTGTGCCAAAGGAGAGGAGTGATTCCTCACTTCACAAGAGACTTCTTTTCCTGCCTTCCCAAGAGACAATTGTTCTCAGAATATATTGCATAACCAGAAAACAAAGCCTCTGCTCTCAAGATTCCAACAGGTTTGTAAATGTTTTCTTCCTAGGTCATACACAGCCTGTTTTCTGTCCTTGTTGAAGGGGAAACTAAAAGTCATTGCAACTATCCTGTACCCAAATAAATCTATTGTAATTACTCTTTCATATAATAATAATAATGGCATTTGTTAAGCACTTAATATGTGCCAAGCATTGTTCAAAGTGCTGGAGCACTGTTCTAAGCCCTGGATCTCATAGTCCCACCAGTTCATCCCCCCCAACCACGTTCATTTTCACTGAATTTGCTGCATGGTTTTTGGAGCCAATGGAAGATGTTTATCACCATCATGAGTTATTGCTTCAACAATGCTGCTTTCATAATTCTTTGGGAATTTTTCTGCAAATGACCCGGGACTGGAGCAAAAATCTGGAATTGTCTGGACTAAATCAGGACAAATGGTCAGTCTAATTAAGAGTAATTATAGTTGTTGCACCACTAATAAATTATCTAGATAATTTTGGGGCTGAAATGCAAGTTGATCTTAAAAGGATAAGGATATTTTAGGATTACTAAGACTCTTTTGACTTGAAATATTTCATGATTGAAGGCCTAATTATTCAATCAACTAGATAGTATAGACTAAAGGGAAGCTGATTTACTATTAGAACAAACAACATTATCTGCTGGTGTTCTCCATTAAGTAGAGAGCAAAAATGTTTCAAAAAAAGCCAAAATAAAAAACCTTATATCTCTATATCTTTGGTTAATCATCTTATATGTGACCTGTGGCTCCTAATAATTATGGTATTCATTAAATGCTTACTATGTGCCAACACAAGCTCTTGCACAGGGAGTAAATCTTGGTTATGCAAGGAAAGTGTTCCAAGATGTGAAGGATCAAATTATTATTATGTTCCTTTGGAGGGAACTATGCCAAAGACACTCATCAGGAATAAATACTTGAGTTAAATATATAGTCCTGTTGAAAACATTGAAATAATTGAGAAAATAATGAATAGAGGCAGTCCTCTGTAGCACATTTTAGAATCAAGTCTGTAGATAATTACTTAAGGCATAGCTTTGCAAAAGCAATTTATAAAAGTTAAGGAATGCAACAGTGGTGCAGGTTTACTGTATAATAATAATAATAATGGCATTTATTAAGTGCTTACTATGTGCAAAGCACTGTTCTAAACACTGGGGAGGTTACAAGGTGATCAGGTTGGCCCACAGGGGGCTCACAGTCTTAATCCCCATTTTACAGGTGAGGTAATTGAGGCACAAAGAAGTTAAGTGACTTGCCCAAACTCACACAGCTGACAATTGGCGGAGGCAGGATTTGAACCCATGACCTCTAACTCCAAGGCCCATGCTCTTTCCACTGAACCACACTGCTTCTCTAATTTTAATTTTATAATTTTAATGCTTTGACTGTAGATCATTTGATCAATCAGAGCTGTTTACAGAGCACCTACTAGGTGCAGAGAGCTGTACTGCAAATTTGGCACTGTATTAAACACATGAGCGACTAATATTATGAGACTATTCAAACTCATGTGTTTGGTTAGACTCTGACCAACAGAAAATTTACTGAGGCAGGAGTTAGCCTCAAGTAGAGTGCAACCAGAAAGGGGCTAGAACTCTGGTCAATCTGCAACTGTCAGAAAACACATTCACGTGAAAAGGAAGCAGTTGAGGTTACAAAACACCCAATGTGTTATGTACTTTGGAAAGTACAAGGGAGATAGAGGAAAGTAGGAAATAAATCATCTTTAGATTAGAGGTGTTAAATGTACCTTACTTTAATTAGAATTAAGGCAGGTTTGATATTCCAAATGCAGATTTATCAAGTAGTGAACAACAGATACTTTTACTAGATTAAGAAAAGATGCTGTCAGAATCCTCTAATTTAAACTCTGATATTGTACCTCCAAACAGTAAATAAGAATAAAATATCTGAGTGGATTCCGCTTGCCAGAATACAGTCACATGAGTCCAATCTCATTCTCAATCCCATGAAAGAGTATTTCACTTGGAATTCAGTAGTGAGTTTAGCTTTGAGAATGCTAGGTGAGACTTGGGGAGCGAGGTACTAAGTCAAGGATATAACTTCCTTATCCAGCTCTCCTTACTAGAGGACTATAAGTGATTGACAGCTGACAGCAGTGGCTCCAGGGACCCTGTTAAATTGCCAATTTCTTTCACCCTCCAGCCTCTTAGAATAAATCTTTCTTGCCCTTGGGAGGCAGGTAACATGTCTACCCACTCTGTTTTAATGTAATAATAATAATAATAATAATAATAATAATAATAATAATAATAATAATAATAATAATGGTATTTGTTAAGTGCGTACATGTGCCAAGCACCAAGCACAAGGTAATCAGGTTGTCCCACATGGGGCTCATAGTCTTAATCCCCATTTTACACATGAGGTAACTGAGGCACAGAGAAGTTAAGTGGCTTGCCCAAGGTCACACAGCAGGCAAATGGCAGTGCTGGGATTAGAACTCACATCCTCTGACTCACAAACCCGTGCTCTTTCCACTAAGCCATGCTGCTCCTCTCCCAGGCTCTCGGTATAATAACAGTAATAGCATTTGTTAAGCACTTATTATGTGCAGGCACTGTATTAAGCACTGAGGCACTGTACTAAGTACTGTGTTCTGCACACAGTAAGCATGCAATGAATATGATTGATTGATTACTACTCTGAAGCTGCCTAGCCAGTGGAGGGAACAGAGAAAAGAAATAGTAAGAAGAAGAAGTGACAAAGTCTCGGGTGTTAGTGTTGCTATCTGGTTATCTGGTATGGTTAGTATGCTGCTATCAGGATTCTTTACTCTTCTATTGTACTCTGCTAAGCACTTAGTACAGTGCTTAGCACACAGTAAGAGATCAATAAATATGATTGACTGAATGAATGAATGAGTGTATTTGGAGAAGGAATTAGTGACTGCCTCCACTACCGCTTATGGGAGCTGGTAGGGCAGAGACTCAATAGCTGCTGAGACATACACAGTGAGTCTCTAAGAAACAAATTCAGTCAGTCATCAATCATATTTATGGAACATTTACTGTGAGCAGAGCACTGCACTAAGCTCTTGGGAAAATACAATATAGCAATATAACAGACACGTTCCCTGCCCACTGAGAGCTTACAGTCTAGAGGATTTTGCAATTTTTTTTGCTATGTTGCAAAGGAAATTGATTCCCTGAACTGTGAAATGAGATGGGGACCTGTCATTTTAATCGGTGCCTGGTGTGAAGTGAGGAGTGAGAACTCCATTTTAATTGGTGAGGAGTGAGAACTTCTCACTCTCGGCTTCAAGGCTCTCCATCACCTTGCCCCCTCCTACCTCACCTCTCTTCTTTCCTTCTACAGCCCAGCCCGCACCCTCCGCTCCTCTGCCACTAACCTCTTCACTGTGCCTCGTTCTCGCCTGTCCCGTCATTGACCCCAACCCACATCCTCCCCCTGGCCTGGAATGCCCTCCCTCCGCACATCTGCCAAGCTAGCTCTCTTCCTCCCTTCAAAGCCCTACTGAGAGCTCACCTCCTCCAGGAGACCTTCCCAGACTGAGCCCCCTCCTTCCTCTCCCCATTCCCATCCCCCCCACCCTACCTCCTTCGCCTCCCCGCAGCACCTGTATATATGTTTGTACATATTTCTTACTCTATTTATTTTACTTGCACATATTTACTATTCTATTTATTTTATTTTGTTAATATATTTTTTTTTGTTGTCTGTCTCCCCCTTCTAGACTGTGAGTCCGTTGTTGGGTAGAGACTGTCTCTATATGTTGCCAACTTGTACTTCCCAAGTGCTTACTGCACACAGTAAGTGCTCAATAAATGCGATTGAATGAATGAATGAATGAATGCCTGGGACGACAGTTCTACTCCCAGTTCCACAGGCATCTGAACTTGGATGTTTCTGCATTTTGGAATCCTGTTGGGGATCTGGGATGGTTCTTTTGATATATCCCAGCATAATATTCCAGAATCATCCAGTCCACTGCATGGTTCCCCAAGTTATCAACAAATCAATCACTGGTTAGTTGATCATTTTTCATGGTTTTTATTGAGCATTTGCAGTGTACAATGTCCTTTGGAGAGTACAATGGAAAACCACCCCCTTCAGGTCCAGGTCTCTTTTGTCTTTCTGAAGTTGAAACCAGGCCTCCAAGTGACTTTCTAACCCACCACAGCACTTGAATACTTAGAAGACTGCTCTTCCTAGGCATATAATGAAAATAGTCACACTTGTTAAGCACTTACTATTACCAAGCCCTGTAGTAAGCCCTGGGGTAGACATTAAATAATCAGATCAGATCCAGTCCCTCTCCCTCAGTGGGTTTGCAGTCAATGGAGGAGAGAGAATAGGTATTTAATTCCCATATTACAGTTGAGGAAACTGAGGCACAGAGGAGTTAAGTGACTTGCCCAAGGTCACACAGCAGTCATGTGACAGAGTTGGGATTTCTTAGGCCTGTCCTCTTTCCACTAGCTTAACTGCTTCCTGTGAAACTCTATTGAAACTTCAATAGTTGCCCTTTGTCTCCACCTTTAACTATCCAGGCACTCCATCAGCTTTTTCCTCTCTTTTTTGTCCACTTAATTTTCTCATTGCACTCCAGCTCACAGTCTTCAACCCCCTCAAGCTAAATTAATTACTGTGCCTCATTCTCATATTTTCTTCGTGTGTGAGACCTCGCTTGCTACATGGAACTCTCCCCTCTTCAAATCTGCCAGACCACAACTCTACCTACCTTCACAGTCCTGAAATCCCACCTTTCCCCAAATAACTTTTCTTCTCCCCAATCATATCCTCCCAATTGCCCTCTCAGTATTTTTTCACTATCTCAGCACATATGTAACAACAACCACTGATAGCACTTTTGTGCATACTGATTTACATACTCTACTATTTAAGTAATCCTTATTCCTATCTGTAAATTATTTTGCAACTGATTCCCCCATTTTATTATAAATTTGAGATCAGGGACGTTTGTCTTTGACCTCTACTGTACTTACCTAAGTGCTTGTTATAGTGCTCTACACATAGTAGGTGCTCAGTGAATTCTATTTCACCGCCTACCTCTGACTCACATTCTGCCTCTGGCCTGGGATGCCCTCCCTCCTCAAATCTGACAGACAATTACTTTCTGCCCCTTCAAAGCCTTAGTGAAGGCACATCTCTTTCAAGAGTCCTTCCCTGACTAAGCCCTCCTTTCCTCTTCTTCTCCCTTCTACATCACCCTGTCTTGCTCCCTTCATTCATTCTCTCCTCCCAGCCTAAACATCACTTATGTACACATCTGTAATTTATTTATTTATGTTAATGTCTGTCTTCCCCTCTAGACTGTAGCTCCTTGTAGGCAGGGAATGTTACTATTTATTGTTATATGGCTCTCTCCCAAGTGCTTAGTACAGTGCTCTTCACAAAATAAGCACTCAACAAATACAATTGAATGAATGAATGAATATTATTGACTGACTAATTGTTTGGGTTTCCCCATAGCAGCACTTCACAGAATGCTTCTGTTCCCTTGGAACCACATGTGAGAACATTGAATAATGAGTGATGATGTTACCCTGCTTGACCTCATTGTTGAAAAAGAACTTTCTACTGTAAAGTACATTTAAGAAAACCATGTTGGCTTGGGGTAGACCTGACAGGCATTAATGGCAGTCCTACCTTGCAGTGTGCAGAAAGTAGAATCTTGCTGCGATCATCAAGTAAATGAAATTTTTCCAGATTAATTTAGTAGAGTACCTTTGGACGCCATTTCCTTTTTTAAAGTGTAATGACAGGACTCTAGCAGTTTGAGAAAAAAAAACTGTGTATATTCCTTATTTCTTAATTGCTTCAGCAAACCTAGACTCATTTACTTGGTATTTTGGGTCACACCTTGACAACACTGGATTATGGTCATGGGAACAGGAAGGTAGTAGTTTACACAGAGGAAGCCATGTAAGTGATGGAGGAAAGAGACATGGATCTAGTCTCAGCCACTGACTTACGGGTTATCACAGGCAAATCAATTCATCTCTGAAAGCCTCATCTTCCCTTTTTAAAAAGAGGTGATTAGTATCTGGTTATTCTTATCTCATAGGAAAGTAAATTAATTGACGGGAAAGTGTTTTGGCAAATTAAAAGTACTATCCTTATTTTTTTTATGCTACTTGTTAAAGCGCTTACCATGTGCCAGGCACAGCATTAAGTACTGGGGTAGATAAAAGATAATTAGGTGAGCCACAGCCCCTGTTCCACAGGGGGCTAGTAGTCAAAGTAGAGGGAAAACAGGTATTAAATCTCCATTTGATAGTTGAGGAAACTGAGGCATGGAGAAGTAAAGTGACTTGCAGAGCACTCACGAGGAAGGAAAGTATGTCAAGGAGGTCAACCATCTTACCGTTCCTTCTTTCAAGCATCTTTGAATTGTATATCTTTGAATTGCATATTATAAATTTTAAAAATTTGTATTAATTTCTCTCTCCCCCTCTAGACTGTAGACAATTCTGCTTACCATCTATTGTTCTCTCCCAAGTGTTTAGTTCAGTGCTCTACTCACAGTAAGCACTCAATAATAAATAAAAAAACGCTTGCTGCCTCTATTAGAGACAGAATTCTAGGTTGGATAGACCATTAATTCACTCATTTAGTTGTATTTATTGAGCACTTACTGTGTGCAAAGCACTATTCTAAGAGCTTGGGAAGGTGCAAATCTGATCCAGCATGCCATTTTATTTTATGTTTTCTATGGATTAAAATGTTAAACTGGTATAGAATTTACAAGAGCTCTGTTAATAAATCAGTCTATATGAAAAATATTTCTTAACAGAACTATCAGATAAAAAAAAAACCTCTGAAGCCCCTTTGCTTTTAGTTAAGAAATGGAAACTTTCCATGAGCCAAAGATGTTCCCTAAATTTCACCTATACACTTGACTGTGTACCCCTTAAGTACTTTGTTACTCACCCCGGCCCCAGGACCTATGCTCATATCCTTGTACTTTCCCATTTCCCATATCTGTAATGTATTTTAATGCGTATCTCCCCTTCTAGACTGTTGGTTTTCTGTTGGCAGTAGTATATCTATCACCTCTATTGTATTCTACTTTCTCAAGCACTTAGTACAGTGCTCTGCATACAATAAGCACTCAATAAATATTATTGGGTGAATTATTTATTTATTCATTCAATCAATTGTATTTATTGAGTGCTTACTGTGTGCAGAGCACTGTACTGATCATCAGTATCATTTATTGAGCATCTGCAGTAGGCAGAGAATTGCACAATCCACAGAAGAGTAGAATAGCTTAGTGGAAAGGGCATGGGCCTGGGAAGCAGAGGGCCTGGGTTCTAATTCGAGCTCTGCTACATGCCTGCTGTGTGACCCTGGCAGATCACTTAACTTCTCTGTACATCAGTTATCTCATCTATAAAATGGGGATTCAAAATCTGCTTTCCCATCTACTTAGATTGTGAGCCCTGTGTGAGACAGGGACTGTATCTAACTTGTTTATCCTGTATCTTCCCCAGTGCTTCCAACAGTGCACATAGTAAGTGCTTAACAAATACCATAATTATTACTATTATTTGAGAAGCAGCATGGCTCAGTGGAAAGAGCACGGGCTTGGGAGTCAGAGATCATGGGTTCTAATCCCGACTCCACCACTTGTCGTCTGTGTGACTTTGGGCAAGTCACTTAGCTTCTCTGTGCCTCAGTTATCTCATCTTTAAAATGGGGATTAAGATTGTGAGCCCCACGTGGGACAACCTGATCACCTTGTATCACTCCAGCGCTTAGAACAGTGCTTTGCACATATTAAGCACTTAACAAATACCATTATGATTATGATTATTATCTGAGGGACCCTCTCAGGGTCGCATCTGGAGAATTTCCAGTATTCTAGGAGTCTCAACTACGGGAAGGAGAGGCAAGCAGAGGCAAACCCATTCCATTCTTAGCTTGGGCAGTGACTAGTAAGTGGAAGGCAACCTGCTACAAGTCAAAACTCCCTTGTGCTGGGCAGCAGCAGCATGGGAGAGAGTGGAAGGCAGAGACTCAAGTTTACTGAGTGGAAGAAGGCAATGGTAAACCACTTCCTATTTTTAACAAGAAAACTCTCTGGATACCCACTCAGAACAATTACAGTAGGAAGTGGGGTGTTCTGGGAGTGATGTGTCCATCCTGTCCTGATGGGTCAGAGATGATTTGACAGCAGAAGACAAGGCAAGAAAAGATTATATGAGGGAATATGGAAGAGTTAAAAGACACAATCCCTAACCTCAAGGACATTACAGAGAGTTGGGGATAACTTCTGATTTCTTATGGATCAGGAAGTCTAATTATATATGAAATGTTGAAAAGCTACCTGGTCATTGGTTTATTCAAAAACTGTCAAAAGCATCAGAAGATTAAGGAAAATTTCAGTGGAAATCTGGAAAAAAAATTTGAATTCCTGAAAAATGAGTAATATCCCCAAATTGCTTCCAGTTTAGGAAACTTTTTTTCATTTCTTTAGTTTTACAAAGATTACAAAGAGAAAAATGAATCAAACCACGAGTAGACAACTGGTTATTTTTAATACCATTTATTTGGCATTTTATCTTAGTATCTGTCAATCACACTCTTTATTAAATGAGTCCTATTCTCCAACTTTCATAAGTCTCCAGGTAGGGTGCCTGCCAGACCAGAAACAGCAATAATAATAAAAAATGTGCAATGTATTGAGAAAACAGATGCATCTCCGAGTGATCATGACTGTGATGTATTACATTCCAAGAAAATTCTAGACAGAATAGTTTCCCTCATTTAGCTGATGGAGAATTCACATTTCTCATTTCTTTGCTGTACTGTGTGCTCCCAAGCACTTAATGCAGTGCACACAGTAAGTGTTTAATAAATACCACCGATTGATTGAAATGTTGAATCCGATCCACCTGACAGACTCAATATGTTCCAGGACTCTGGCAAATGGTTCAAGTGTCTGTTATCTACTCTTTAGGCATTGGTGTGATTTCGACTTTTCAAAGCAATATTAAGCAGATGGGAAGCAAGTTCCAGGAGGGCAAAACTTTTGAGATTAAATGAGTGGCATACTTGATATTATTAAAGCTAAAGAGAGTTCACCCAAGAAGACTTTGATCATGGGTGTTAATGGAGGTCTGTGTCTGAAGAAGCACTAAAACTGAGCGAAAGCAGGTGTCCAAGTTAATTACTTCATGTATTTTGTTATTGCCAGATGTTCAGGCAGTCAATCAACATTCACTGATTACCCCCAGTGCTGGATGGGAAACATCAATCCCAACTGTGGTAGGGTGAGCAGATGTCCTGATTGAGGCAGTCTTAAGTTCAGCTGGCAAGCTGGGGGAGAAGCCACTACCACTACTACTTTTGCTGCCATGCCTGCCACTTCAGGTAAATTGACCATCCTGGAGCCTTGGGCAAGTAAGAGAAAAACAGCTAGGTGTAGTAGATGGAATGAGGTCCTGGGAGTCAGAAGATCATTGGTTCTAATCCTGGCTCTGCCACTTGTCCACTTGCTATGTGGCCTTGGACAAGTCCTTTCGCTTCTCTGGGCCTCAGTTACTTCATCTGTAAAATGGGGATTGAGCTTGTGAGCCCCACATGGGACAGGAACTGTAACCAGCACAATTTGCTTTTATCCACCCCAGCACTTAGCACAGTGTCCAGCACATAGTAAGTACTTAAGAAATACCACAGTTATAATTATGAAAAAGTAGAAGAAATTGTCCCTGCCCTTGAAGGTCTTAACATCTCCTGGGGCTACAGAAAGACACAAGTTATTTAAACATAGTGTGTGCAGGAGAAAGAAAACCAATCTCCTGATCTCCCGACCCTAACCTCCCCCATTCTTTCCCTGTCACCATAATAATAATAATAATAACAATAATGGCATTTGTTAAGCGCTTACAATGTTCAAAGCACTGTTCTAAGTGCTGGGAAGGATACAAGGTGATCAGGTTGTCCCACATGGGGTTCACAGTCTTAATCCCCATTTTACAGATGAAGTAACTAAAGCACAGAGAAGTTAAGTGAGTTGTCAAAAGTCACACAGCTGACAAGCAGCAGAGCCAGGATTTGAACCCATGACCTCTGACTCCCAAGCCTGTGTTCTTTCCACTGAGCTATGCTGCTTCTCTAACACCACCACCATAGATGACACGAACATCCTCCCTGTTTCAAAAACCCAATATCCTTACCATTATCCATGTGTCATCTCTGTCATTCAACCACACATTAAATCTGTCATGAAGTCCTGTCAGTTTGACCTTCACAACATCCAACAATCCACCCTTTCTTCTCTATCTGAACTGCCACCACACTGATCTGCCTCTGGCACGGAATACCCTCCCTCCTCAAATCTGACAGACAATTACTCTCCCCCAACTTCAACACCTTATTGAAGGCACATCTCCTCCAAGAGGCTTTCCCGGGCTAAGCCCCAAATTTCCTCATCTCCCATTCCTTTCTGTGTCACCCTGACTTGCTCTCTTTGCTCTTCTCCCCGTCCAACCTCACTTCACTTATATAAATATCTGTAATTTTATTTATTTGTATTGCTATCTGTCTCCCCACCTCTAGACTGCAAGCTGGTTGTGGGCAGGGAATGTCACTGTTTATGGTTGTACTGTACATCCCCAAATGCTTAGTACAGTGCTCTGCACACAGTAACCATTCAATAAATGCAACTGACATGACAGAATTAGTGAATAAACTGATCCATGCACTTATCATATCTCATCTTGACTACAGCATCAACCTCCTCACTCACCTCCATGCATCCCACCTCTCTCGCTCCTCTCCGGTCCATACTTTATGCTCTGCTGCCCAGATCCTTTTCCTGAAAGTAACATTTAGTCCACATCCCCCCACTCCTCAAAAACCTCTAATGTTTGCCCATCCACTTCAGATCAAACAGAAACACCATAACATTGACTATAAGGCAATCAGCTCTCCCACTCCTACTTGACACTTCTGTTCTACTAACAACCCAACCTACACACTTCGTTCCTCTAAGACAGGCCCAGTCAATGTGCTGCAATCTTGTCTAGATCTCACTGCCAAAACCTTGCTACATCCTCTCTAAGGCGTGGAATTTGATTGCACTTCATATCCAATGGTCCACTACTCTCTCCAACTTCAAAATATTCTTAAAATCACATCTCCTCCAAGGGGCCTTCTCAGACTAAACCATCATTTCCCCTATCTACCTTCCCTTCTGCATCAATTATGCCCTTGTCTGTGAAACCCTTAAGCATTTTGATACTCTCCCCAGCCTCACAGCACTTCCTATCTTTAAAAGCCTACTGTTTCCCTTATCTGAAATTTATTTTGATGCTGCTCTCCCTCAGTAGACTGTAACCTTTCTTTTAGCAGGGATTGCATCTACCAACTCCCTTTATCTACTGTCCCAAATGCTTAGAACAGTGTTCTGCACACAGTAATCACTCAATTATTACCACAGATTGGTTGACTTACTATTACTGTGTAAAGCGTGGATATGGTAGGATAACTAGACAAAAATTGTAATTTAATGTAAATTGAGCTAGATAGACATATATACTAAGACTGGGTTTTGATGATGATGATGATGGTATTTGCTAAGTGCTTATTTTGTGTCAAGCACTGTTCAAAGTGCTGGGATAGGTACAAGCTAATCAGGTTGGACAAAGTCCCTGCCTCAAATGGGGCTCATAGTCTTAATCCCCATTTTACAGATTGTCACTGAGGCCCAGAGAAGTGACATGACTTGCCCAAGGTCACACAGCAGACATGGAGGAGCTGGGATTAGAATCCAGGTCCTTCTGACTCCCAGGCCTGTGTGCTATCCCATAGGCCATTCTATCTTTGGATTGACACAACCTGAGAAGGAGGAGAGCAAGAACTAGCATGGCCTAGTGGATAGAGCATGGGCATGGATGTCAGAAGGACCTGTGTTCTAAACCCAACTCTGCCACATGTCTTCTGTGACACCTTGGACAAGTCACTTAACTTCTCTGTGCCTCAGTTACTTCAGAAGTGAAATGGGGATTAAGTCCATGAGCCCTATGTGATACAGGGACTGCATCCCACCAGATTTTCTTGTATCAACCCTAGTGCTTATCATAGTACCAATCACATCACCTTGCCCCCTCCTACCTCAATTCACTACTCTCCTACTACATCCCAGCCTGCACACTTCGTTCTTCTAATGCTAACCTTCTCACTGTACCTCAGTCTCATCCATCTCGCCGCTGAACTCTCATCCACATCTTACCTCTGGCCTGGAACACCCTACCTCCTCATATCAGATGGATAATTGCTCTTTCCCACTTCAAAGCCTTATTGAAGGCACATCTCCTCCAAGAAGCTTTCCCTGACCAAGTCCTCCTCTCCTCTCTTTTCCTCTCTTCTTCTCTTCTGAATCCCCCTGACTTGCTACCTTCATTCATCCTCCTTCCCATCCGCACAGTGTATATATATGTTATATATATAACTATATATGTTATATACATGTTATTTATTATATATGCTATGCATTTATGTATTATTTATCAAATATGTAATATTATAATATAATTATATTATTATTGACTATTTATTTATTATATATGTTATTTATTTATTTATTTAATGTCTGTCTCCCGCCTCTAGACTGTGAGCTTGTTATGGGCAGGGACTGCATCTGTTTGTTGTTGTATTATACTGTCCCAAGTACTTCAGTACAGTGCTTTGCACACAGTAAGTGCTCAATAAATACGACTGAATGGACGAATCTCAGTCTCATCTTCTATGTACTATAATATTGTTTAGAGTGTGTGTATATTGACATGGCTGACCAATGTAAAGGACCCCTTCAATAACCTCCATTGAAAACAGCGTAATCTTCAACCAAAGGAAAGGGAGACTGACCACTAATGCTTTTTATTGCAATGTCCTTAGGTTTATTGGCCACTTATATCAATGTCTGTCTCCCCCTCTAGATTGTAGAGAAGCAGCATGTCCAAGAGGATTCATCCTTTCTTTCAATCATATTTACTGAGCACTTACTATGTGCAGAGCACTGTACTAAGCACTTGGGAGAGTACAGTGCAACAATAAACAGACAAATTCCCTCTGGAAGTCAGAAGGACCTGAGTTCTAATTTTGGCTCTGCCACTTGTCTCCTCTGTTACCTTGGGCAAATCACTTCACTTCTCTGTGCCTCAGTTATCTCATCTGTAAAATGGGGGTGAAGACTCTGAACCCCATGTGAGACATCGACTATGTCCAATCTGCTTACAGTACCCTGTTGCCAATTCACAACCCTAAGCTGCTGCTTCTCAGGGGAGTCAGCACAACCCTGGAGCTGGGGAAGTCCCTTACTGTCACAGGAGGCTGCTTTAATCCTGTCCAGGGCTTCACCCCAGTGTCCCACCTCTCCTGTCCCACAACAGCCTCACTTCCCAGAATGAATGTTGAATGGGGCATAATTGAGCCAGGGACACACCCTGCCTGCAAGTCACTTAGGAGAGCCCACAGCTTGCAGCCTCCCGCAAATGTGATTTTAAAATTGGCAACATACCCTAGAATTAAGGGTACCAGAAAAAAAAGTAGTTGCTTCCTGAAAAACATTGTGCTCTAGGGAGAGTGATAGAAATAGCATCTTTCAGTTACAAGAACACTCAGAAATACTGCTGTAGAAGCTAAACTTTGAACTAGGTTGCTAAATGGCCTTTGCAGGGTTCTGATAAATACACAATGTGAATGTTTAATTCTTGCATTTTGCCACGGTAGGATTCAGAAACCATTTCCTTTTGCGACCACAGGGATTTCTGGGGGTTTTGATAGAGAAATAAGGAGGTTTTCAACCGTGCCTAAACCCAAATGGGACAGGATGACTTTTCCAGCCCTGAACTACATCCTGGATTATTAAATTAACATTGCTTTGGAGTGTAAAAGGCAAAGGCCATTTGCCAGAAAAAGTAAACAATATGAGGTCCCACGTTAATGGCTTACTGGAAAATGCCTATATCATTTTCAGTGGCCTGTCATTTTTCATGTTCAGGCACATGGAAATACAATTCAGCTGGATGGCCCATTAAAAGTAGAAAATTTCAAGGGAGGGATGAGACATCACTCAGTAGTTAGGCAATAAGCCTCTGAGCTTCACCTAGAAATGGATGGACTGTATTTCCCTTTACAAATAAACTTTAGGCCAGAAGGAGAGAAAGGGATTGGAGATGAAAGGGCAGTCTGATTGGAGGGTGTAAAACCATTGGTTAAATACCAATAGCATAACATTGACAAACATGTTGGGTGGCTTGGCTGTTATTTGA
Organism: Tachyglossus aculeatus; assembly: GCF_015852505.1. NCBI lineage: Eukaryota > Metazoa > Chordata > Mammalia > Monotremata > Tachyglossidae > Tachyglossus > Tachyglossus aculeatus. The sequence continues at coordinate 94,971,822 of NC_052069.1, forward strand.
TCTTTGGGCCCTGAGATTTTGGGTATATGACAACCTCATTACACCTCAATTTCCCCATCTCTGTGACTCCATCTGAAGCGATTTTCCTGTCAAAATGTTTGCTCTGATTAATGAACAACATGTCTGAGTGTATAAAAACTGGTTGTACCATCCTAGGAAGAAAGAGCATATGGATGGAAACGATTAGTTTAAATCCTAATTATCCATGACATCAAGTCCTATAGTTAATGAATCAGCAGATTTAAACCTCTCAAATTCTATTAATGACCAGTGAATAGGTTATAGCTGTTCTTCTTGTCATGGATAGATCTCAAAGGGTTTCCAGAAGTATTGGAGCCCATTTGCTTTATAGGAAAATTTAGGAGGGTACACATTTATAGAATCACATGCTCACATTTTCAAATACTTGTACATTAAATACTACTGTTGATTGATTATTATTGTGATTACTAACATTTGTTAATGGTTTAGAATGTGGTTCCCCAAGCACCATACTAAATTGATGAAAAAACTGAGGAAAAATAGACTCTTGATTTAAGGATCTTTTTGATTTCCAGAAACAAATCAATCAATTGCAGTTATTGAGTGCCTACTGCACATAGTTGGTGTTCAAGGTACAGATTTTGTAGTCGGAAAAACACTTGCCCCTGATTGTCTTCCCTCCCTAACCTCCACCTCTTCCATTGTTCACTTCCTAATGACTTCTTATCCACCACCTTCAAACACTCATATATCCTTCATCCTAAAAAAACAACTCCCTCAACCCCAAGTCTCCCTCCAATTATCACTCCATCTCCCTCCTACCATTCTTCTCCAAACTCCTTGAGTGAGTTGTCTACATCCACTGCCTCCACTTCCCCTGCTCCAATTATCTCCTTGATCCACTCTGATCTGGATTCTGACCTCTTCGCTAGATGAAACTGCCCTATCTGAAGTCATCAATGACCTCCTTCTTGCCCAATACAACAGGCTCTACCACATCCTAATCCTCCTCATCTGTCGGCTGCCTTCAGCACTGTGGACCACACTTCTCCAGAACATTATCTAACCCTGTCTTCACTGACACTCTCCTCTCCTGGATCTACTCCTATCTCTCTCATGGCTCACTCTCAATCTTTTTAGCAGGTACCTATTCTGAAGAAAGGGAGTCCCTTAAAGCTCAGTTCTGGGTCCTCTCCTATTCTTCATCTTTACCCACTCCCTTAGAGAACTCATTATCTCCCATGGCTTCAACTACCATCTCTATGCAGATGATTTCCAAGTCTACATCTCCTGCTTTCATCTCTTGCCTTCTCTGCAGATTTGCATTCCCCCTTGCCTTCTGGACATCTCTACTTGGCTATTCATTCATTCAATTGTATTGATTGAGCAGTCACTGTGTGCAAAGCACTGTACTAAGCACTTGGGAGTGTACAACATGACAATAAACAGACACGTTCCCTGCCCATAACAGGCTTACAGTCTAGAGATGAGCTTACAGTCTAGATATTCCATTGACACCTCAAACTTAACATGTCCAAAACAGAATCCCTTGTCTTCTAACCCAAACTGTGCCCGCACCCTAAATTTCCCATCACTGTAGACAGCTTCACCATCCTTCTTTCTCACAAGCCCATAACCTTGGCATTATCCTCTACTCATCTCACTCATTCAACCCACATATTCAACCTGCCACCAAATCCTGTCAGCTCAACCTACACAACATTGTTGAAATCCACCTCCTCCTCTCTATCCAAACTGTAACCATTTTAATCCAAGCTCTTAACAAAGCCTACTTTGATTACTGCATTAGCCTCCTTGCTGGCCTCCCTGCCTCTCCCCATTCCAGTCCATACTTCATTCTGCTGCCCAGATCATTTCTTTACAAAAATATTTAGGCCACGTTTCCCCACTCCTCAAGATCCTCCAGTGGTTGACCATCTACCCAACATGAGTCAGTCAGTCAGTTACTCAATCATATTTATTGAGTGCTTACCATGTGCACAGCATTGAACTAAGCAGTTGGGAGAGTACGATGTGACAATATAACATGGCCTAGTGGATAGAGCACAGGCCTTGGAATCAGAAGGTCATGGGTTCTAATCCTGATTCCACCACTTTTCTGTTGTGTGACCTTGGGCAAGTCACTTAACTTCTCTGTGCTCAATTCCCTTATCTGTAAAATGGGGATTAAGACTGTGAGCCCCACGTGGCACAACCTGATCACCTTTTATCCCCCCAAGCACTTAGAACAGTGCTTCACACATAATAAGCACTTGACAAATGCCATCATCATTATTATTATTATTACTATGTATCCCCACTCCTCAAGAACCTCCAGTAGTTGCTCATTTACCTCCAAATCAAACAGAAACTCCTTATCACTGGCTTTAAAGCACTCAATCTCCTTGCCTCCTCTTATTTCACTTTGCTGTTTTCCTACTGCTACCCAGCCCACACACTTCCCTCTAATGTCCACTTCCTCAGTGTACTGCAATCTTGTCTTTCTGGCCACCATCCCTTTACAAACATCCTCTCCCTTTCCTGGAACTCCTTTCCCCTTCATATATGGCAGACCACCACTCTGCCTAACACCAAAGCCCTCCTAAAATCACAAATCTTCCATGAGGCCTTCCCTGTTTAAGCCCTCTTTCCCTTACTCCCTCTCTGTTCTGCGCTGCCCTTGTACTTGAATCTGTATCTTTAAGTACTTGATATTCATCCCTACCTCAACCCCACAGCACTTACATACATATCTGTGATTCATTTTAATGTCTGTCTCCTCCTCTAGGCTGTAAGTTCCTGATGTGCAGGGCATGTGCCTACCAGCTCTGTTGAATTGTACTCTCCCAAGGGTTTTGTACTGTGCTCTGCACATAGTAAGCACTCCATGAATTCCATTGATTGATTGATTGATTGCTTGGGAGAGTCACCAGAAGCAAGGGGAGAGAAAGATAGACGTAAACTATTTAATCAATCAATTCATCGAGTGCCTTACATGTTCCGAGTACTGTACTGAGCACTTGGGATGGAACAATACCACAGTCTGATAGGGAAATAACAGGGAATTATTAGGTAGTAGAATGAATGTTCCAGAATGAAATAGCTGAATAAATAGTCAACTGTAATATTATTGAATGGAAGTTGCGGATGGCTATGAACACATTAGTGCCAAAGATGAATTCACTGGCTCCTTCTCATGGTGTTTGTTCACAGTTCTTTTCTTTTAAAGATTAGGCCAAATGTTCACTATCTGAAATGCTTCCCTCTTGAACAGTTTCTGGTTTATAACTTCTCCCAGCCTCTCAGAAATGCATACATGGGATTTTCGGAAGAGAAATTTTCAGAAGAATTTACCCAGACTTTGAAGCATTTGAAATTCATCCCATTTCCTATTTGAACTCATAACCTTATTCTTTAAGCTGAACAGTACTCAGACCTATACATTTTGAGTTAAGGGATTTTTCCTTTATTGCTTCTTTTCAGGCCCACTGTGTTCTGACCTAAAACTAGAGAAGCAAGAAGAATGAGGGATTATTTTCTTGCTGAATTCCCAGTCAATGCCAGGAGAAGGACAGTATCTTACAGTTCATAGGCTTTTGATAAAATATGGCAAAGAGAAAAGTTTCCCAGGGTACCTTGGGAGAATCTGAAATTCTAAATGTTTGGCTAAGGAAAATTCATACCTACTCTAGGTTAACAGGAGGCCCTTACACTAGGTGCCCACCCATAAGAATACTGCCCCAAGAACATGTACCCCAAACACATTTTACTCCATATCATAAGGAGAGCACCTATCTTGCTGCTGCTGAACTTCTAGCTCCATTTTAATGGACTAGATTCGACTTCTAGTCTAGTCTTAATAATAATAATAATAACAATGATAATGATAATCGTGGTATTTTTAAGCACTTACTGTGTCCTAGGCACTGTACTGGGGTGAATATAAACAAATGGTATTGTATACAGTCCCTTTCCCCCAAAGGGATCACAATCTTAATCCCCATTTTACAGATGAGGGAACTAAGGCACCAAGAAGTGAAGTGACTTGTGCAAAGTTACACAGCAGACAATGGCAGAGGTGGAATTAGATCTCAGGTCTTTCTGACTTTCAGGCCTGTGCTCTATCAACTAGGCAGGGGAGTTTCTAATATTATGCCGTAATAAAGTGTACTACTTACAAATCTAGGTCTAATGATCTGGGAAAACTCTGTGGAGTTTCAAAATAGTTTGGAAACCTGTTTAGTTTAAAGCACAACCCAAGAAAATTACAGTGAAAACTGACTGTCCTGTCATTTCTTCCTGTTGGCTGCTTCTTGCCTGAGCTCTGCAATGCTGCTTTGGCTCCTAATGTACTAGGAAACTACAAGTTGGGAAATACAGATTCATAGCTGGTGGTGAGCTAAGAGGGGATGAAGTCTAATTTCGGCTTGAAAGACTGTTCTATTTCAAAACATCCAATTAAATTATTTTTAGGAGGTGGGGCTAAGGAATGCCAGAAAAGACTCATTACTACATTTCCCAATAGGCAAAATGGCTGCCTTCCTACAATTCCCAGCAATCACAGGGCTTTCTAGGATGAGTTCACCTCTACTTCTTTGCTGGAGCCCATTTCAGCCTGCAGGAGGGTAAAGTCATGCTTGGGTTGTTTGTAAAGAGAGGGCCCATCAGCCTCTGGTCTCATGCTTTTCTTGTGCTCCTCTACTCTGCTATCTGTTCAGCTGTTCCCAAACTGGTCTTAAGGACATATGGTGAGCTGGCTATTTATCTACTGGTTAACGTTGGTGGTTAGGTCATGGAACTAAGGGTTTTTTAGCTTCCTTCAAAAACCAGAAACCCAAAAGCTGAGATTGACAATGAATTCAAATCATTTTCTGAAAAAATATTTTTGATTAAATTATTGCTTGTAAATATCATTTCTGAAAATTGTCTCATTGTAGTCACCAAAAATCCAATGGCTATCCAAAAGGTAACCCAGAGTTGTTTTATTATTATTATATTTATTATTATTTATGTCTAGAACTTTGTGTCAAGCACTTTTCTAAACACAGCAGTAAATACAAGTTAATTAGTTTAGATAGAGTCCCTGACCTACTTGGGACTCACATTCTTACTAGAAGGGAGAACAGGGAATTTAATCCCTATTTTAGAGATGAGGAAACTGAGGCACAGAGAAATTAAGTGACTGCCCAAGACCACATAGCCAGCATTTGGCTACCAAGTCTGTGGTCTTTCCACTAGGCCATGCACCTTCTTGATTTGAATTAGAATACTGGTCAGATCTCTTACCACCCTTATTCATTTCACATTATCCTATCTTTCTTTCAACCTCTACATTCAGGCTGAACCAAATCCTGTAAGGTCTTCCCTAACAACATCTCCCAAATCCTCTTTGTCCTCTCCACCCACACTGTCACCTTGCTGCTCCAAGAATTTGCCATCCCAACTTGACCACTGCATCAGCCTTCTCACAGACCTCCCTACTTCCAGTCTCTCCACTTTGCAGTCCATACTTCAGTGCTAGCAAGATCACTTCTCTCAAACATTATTTTGCCCTCATCTCCTTATTCCTCAAAAAGCGCCAATGGTTGCCCATTCTTCTCTGCATTAAGCAGAAGCTCTGACCATCAGGTCAAAGGCCTTCAATCTACTCTTCCCTACTATTTATCCTCCCTCCCACCCCATTACACCCAGCTCATACTCTTCATTCCTCTTGTCAACCTGCTCACTATTCATTCATTCATTCATTCGTATTTATTGAGCACTTACTGTGTGCAGAGCACTGTACTAAGCACTTGGAAAGTACAACTCACCATGTCCTGCTCTCATCTCTCCTGTGGCCAATCTCTTGTTCATACACTTCCTGCTACCCGGAACTCCCTTCTCCTTCATATCTAGAAGGCCACTGCTCTTCTCATCTCCAAAGCCATTATAAAATCACATCTCCAGGAGGTTTTCCGGATTAATCTTTATCCCCCTACCCTATTTGCAAGCCTCTTACTACCATTTCAGCACTTCAACATTATCAAAACACTTGAAATTTTCACCCCTTCCCTGCTCTGACAACTCTTATACACCTATCTTTATGCTCTATTACTTCCCCTTACCTGTTATCTATTTTAGTGTCTGACTCTCCGATTAGACTGTAAGATCCTTGAAAACAGGAATCATGTCTACTGTTTTTATTGTACATACACAAGTCCTTACTGCAGAGCTCTGAAATAAAGATGACTGAATGGGATGTGTTGATGCAGTAAGAATTGTTTAACTCATTCAAGATATTATTTTAACAAAGTTCTCTGGTTTTAACAAAGCTCTTAGTGATCTTGTCTCTGGCCTTCTCTCCTTCTAATCTATCTCCTTCTCATTATGATAATTTTGCAAAATACTGCTTTATTCACTGGAGTGGTTATATGAAACTCAGTGAAGGCATGGTCCCTAGTCCTCTGGGCCTTTCAGACTAAATGAGGGATACCAAAAATAATGACATCATAATAGATGTGATTTTTAAAAGGCTACAGTGGTGGTCTGTCAGATATAATAGTAATAATAATAATTGTGGTATTTGTTAAGCACTTATTCTGTGCCAGGCACTGTATTAAGTGCTGAGGTGGATACAAATTGGAAATTGGGTTGGACACAGTCCCTGTCTCATGTGGGGCCTCACAGTCTCAGTCCCCATTTTACAGATGAGTTAACTGAGACACAGAGAAATGAAGTGACTTGCCCAAGGTCACACAGCAGACAAGTGGCAGAAGTGGAATTAGAACTCATGACCTTCTGACTCCCAGTCCCATGCTCTATCCACTACACCATGCTACTTCTGTGTTTATGAAAGGGGAAAATGGACTAGATGAATAATAATATTAATAATAACTGCAGATATGGATGGGAGGTCAGTGGCTAAATAGACAAGATGGAGGTAGAGTGAGTAGGTTGGCTTTAGAGGAGTGAAGTAAGTGGGCTGGGTTGTAGTAAGAAATCAGGAAGGTAAGATAGGAAGGAGCCTATGATAAAGAGTTTCTGTTTGATGCAAAGGTGTATTCATTAATTAATTCACTCATTCAATCATATTTATTGAGCACTTACTATGTGCAGAGCACTGTACTATAAGCACTTGGAAGGTACAATTTGGCAACAGATAGAGACAATCCCTATCCCACAGTGGGCTCACAGTCTAGAAGGGGGAGACAGACAACAAAACAAAACGAGTGCAATGTGCAACCAGTGGACATTCTAGAGGAGTGGGGAAACATGGACTAAATGTTCTTTTACAAAAATCATCCTGGCAACAGAGTGATGTATAGACTGGGATAGGGAGAGACAGGATGCAGAGAGGTCAGTGAAGAAGCTAATGCTGTAGTCAAGGCAGGATATGACAAGTGCTTGGATCAGCATAGTAGCAGGTTGAAAAGAGAGGAAAGAGCTGATTTTAAGGATGTTGTGAAGGGAGAACTGACAGGATTTCATGACAGATTGAATATGTGGGTTGAATGAGAGATAAGAGTTGAAGATAATGCCAAGGTTTTGGGCTTGTGAGACCGGGAAAATGGTGGTGCTGTTTACAGTGATAGAAAATTCAGGGGCTGGACCAGTTGAGGATGAGGATTTCTGTTTTGGACATGTTAAGTCTGAGTTGCTGGTGGGCTATCCAAATAGAGATGTCTCAAACACAGGAAGAAATATGAAACTGCAGAGAAGGAGAGAGGTCGAAGCTGGAAATGTAGCTTAAACACTTCTAATTCTGGCTTAGCTAGGAATGCCTAGCTTAGGTTTAGTCAGGAATGCCTGACTTAGGTTAAGAATCATGGTAAACCTTTATGAACTACTATAAAGTTAAGCAAATGCTAATATGGCAATATTTCATTTGATTTTTTTCATAATCAAAAAGCTCAAAAACTGGCTACAACGTTACATTTGTCACAAACATTATCAGGAAAATCAATAACAAAGGGTTGCATTTATTTGACATTTCCCATTCCAGCCTCTCAATGAGCTTTAGCAAAAGACACAAATGGCATGAGTAATTGTACAGGGTTTTCAGTTGCCCAAAGTCACACAGCAGATATTCTATTAGAATCCAAAACAACTGGCATTAACTTCAGGTATATGGGTGTACATATATATATGTACATATATATATGTATATATATATATATATATATACATAAGATATATATTATGATCTTGTTATGTTGTATTTACAGCTATATATCCCTGTCTTTTGCTCTTAAAGAAAACACTGTTGACCATTCATCCTGTCCTTGTGTTTTGAATATGGAAAAAGATCTCAATAAACCACAATGAAAGAAAGCAAGCCTAGATTAAAAATTCTATGTGAAATACATGTCCATTGTTTAACAAATAAAAACGATGATGCAAAACAAAATCAATGAGACCATCTGAGTCATAATGAATCAGAAGAAGCCATATTACTGGGGTGCAAGCATATCCTTTTATCTCTGCAAGTTTTCTTACCTTCAAAAGTTAATAGAAGCCAAAAAGATGGCAACAACTATAAAGCTCATTTTAAGGACTAAAAAGAAAAAGGATGAATGAGAAATAGTTCAAGGTCAAACTGTGTGAATTAGCTTCTCTACAAAGAAGTAGAAATATCTTACCCAGCCTTCTAAGTAAGGCTGTGGAAAAGCTTGTAGCGTCATCTGCAGCCTTGTAAATGAAATTTAATCTTATTTCTCCAAAATGTGTGTTTTCATATGGATAGATAATCTGTTCACGAAAGTTTTGTATTCCATTTTCTCCTTTTCTCTGCTTATTTTAGATGGTGCATTCTTAACCATTAGGGCAGCTGTCATCCTAACCTTTAGGATGGATGGTCTAATCTTCTCCTGCTTTAATCTCACTTCAGGACGTAACTGATTTACACACTTTCCATGACAGACCACAGTAGCAAAATGAAGCCAGCACATTAGAAATATCATAATAATTTCACCATTTTGAAATCCAAACAGGTTTTTAAACATTCCACCCCTGAATAACTAGGAAGCAAGCACACAGAACATGTTGATACTCTTCTAGCCTCTGGCAGATAGTTTTAACCTGCAGGGCTTAGATTTTGAAAACCAACATATTTTGCAAGGTTTTTAGGGCCATAGGTGGAGAGGAGAGCTGATAAGAATTGTACTTGAATTTCATTTAAAGTTCACAATTTTGTACCTCCGTCTTCTACGAATGTTCTTTAGAAGAAAGACAACCAAAGGGATTTATTCAACTGATAGATTAATCATTTGAAACATTGCCTGTCAAATCTACCTTTCCAACATTTTGGGTATTGGAAGGGTTCAAGGAAGTTTCTAACTAACGGCCGCTTGCCAGGACCCTTGAGGTACCCATGAATTGCCCAGTCTGAGGAATAGTAAACATATTTTTTTACTGTAGATATTTTCATTCTTTTATATTAACTTGTTTTCACTGCTTCACAGGATACCCTTCCACTGCTTCTTTGGTCTTCCCCATTTAGACTGTGAGCTCCTTATGAGCTATGTCAAATTTGATCTTGTATATTTAACCAGCACTAAGTGCAGTCTCTTGCACATAGCATTGGTTTAATAAATGTTAGCAATAGTAATAATAATAAAAAACTAATAACCACAGAGAAATGTTGTGTGTTCAACAGGTGCTGAGTTTGAAGCAGTAAATGAAGTACATGCTGGATGTTTGTATCCCATTCTAGCCAAGCATGATCACGTAATGAGTTACTGTGACACCATTATGCAGAAGTGCATTATCTTTTATCTTCAATCCTGCATTATTTTCCTCTCATTGTTAAGTCTGAAATAGGGAGTAATTAATTTCAAGCTTCCACCCAGCACAGCATGGTGACCTTGAGAATCAGATAACGAATAGCTCACTCTTGCTGTGGAGACTTTTTTACTGCAGCCCAATGCTCCATACGCTGTTCCAATTCATAGCACTCTCGTTCACATAAAACTTACCACCCTGGCATTCAATCCTTTAGACTCCCAGCTCCGTACAAAGGGTATTTTATCTTAAATCCCCTCAGATGCCCATTATAATTTATCCTATTATACCCCAAACATTTGAACACTTTAACGGTTGAAAAAGGAAGCCAATTTTTCAGAAAAATTGATATGGAAAGGAATCGTGGTCATATGAAATAAAACACTGGAGGTTTTCTTCCATAACAGAGATTTTCCACTTTTTTAAAACTATTTTTCTGCAGTCTCAGGGTTCATCTGAAGACTCTCCTTCTGCCTCTAATGTTCATTCTCCTCATCAGCCTTACTGTTATCTAGATCTTCAGGTACTCAATAAACATGGTTACTACTACCGCTACTACTACTACTACCAATTCGAGTACTGTTACTATTACTACTACTATTATTATGAATGCCACCATCAACAGTCCTTGTTCTGCTAGGTGGCTCTTTGTTGCTTTCATATGTTGTCTTTCGAATGACTTCAGTAGCAGGAGCAGAACGTGTATGCTAATATTGACAGCGTTGGCCTTCCCTCCCTCCATGCATAGTCTCATCATCCCTTTCGGTAAATTGTGTGGTTTAGAACTAAATGTAGTTTGGGAATCTACCCCAATCTATAGACTGTGAGCCCCACGTGGGATAGGTACTGTGTCTGGCCCCATTTGTTTGTTTCCAGTCCAGTGCTCAGTACAGGCCATGCCACGTAGTAAGCACTTAACACTACAGTTATTATTATTACTGAAACCGGTGAGAGATTTCACACAGAAGAGGAAGAAACTATCAATCAGTAGTATTTATTAAATTCCTACTCAGGGGCAGAACACAATACTACATTCATTCATTTATTCATTCAATCATAATTATTGAGCACTTACTGTGTGCAAAGCACTGTACTAAGTGCTTAATACTTAAGCACTTAGTAATACTTAAGACTAAAGTATAGCAACAGACAGACACTTTCCTGCCCACAATAAGCTCACAGTCTAGAGGGGAGACAGACATTAATATGAATAAATGAATAGATGAATAAATGTATAAATTACAGATACATATAGATATGTGCTGTGGGGACGGGAGGGAGGATGAATGAAGGAGCAAGTAAGATTGGCGCAAGAGAAGGAAATAGTCAGAGAAAGCTTCTTGGAGGAAAATACAATAGAGTTTGAAGATAAGATCCCTCCCCTAAAGGAGCTTACAATCTAATGAGAGAAATGGATACAAAAATGAATTACAAATAGGTAGAAGAGAATGGAAAGATGAATATGAGGATGAGTAAGTGTTTAAAAAGCAGAGACTGTAAGTCCATATGTTCTGGGGTGTCTAAGTACTATGATGGCATAAAAATGCAGAGGTAGTAGTTGGAAGGATGTTGGAAGAAAAATCAACTGGGAAAACTTTTTGGAGGAGGTGGGGTTTCAGAAGGAGTTTGAAGAGGGAAAGCTCTGAGGTCAATTGCTTGTATTTATGAACGCTTACTATGGGCACTGTACTAAGCACTTGGTGGATTTGAAATGGGTGGAATTCCCGGCTGCAGACGGGATTTGGAGGCGATGAAAGGGAATAGCTGGTCCAATCAACTTGTTCCAGGAGTTTGTTAAGGAAGCACCATGGCCTAGACAAAAGAGCACAGGCCTGGAAGGCATAGGACCTGGGTTTTAATCCTAACTTTGCCAATTGCTTGCTGTGTTTCTTGGGAAAAGTCACTTAAAATAATAAAAAGCAAATATGGTATTTGTTAGGCGCTTACTATGTGCCAGGCACTGTACTAAGTGCTGGGGTGGATACAAGCAAATCGATTTGGACACAGTCCCTGTCCCACATAAGGCTCACAATCTTACTCCCCATTTTACAGATGAGGTAACTGAGGCCCAGAGAAGTCAAGTGACTTGCCTAAAGTCACACAGCAGACAAGAGGCAGAGCTGGGATTAGAACCCATGACCTTCTGATTCCCAGGCCTGTGCTCTATCCACTACTCCATGCTGCTTCAATAATTATGGTATTTAGTAAGCACTTAATATGTGCCAGGCACTGTACTAAGCACTGGGGTGGATACAAGCCAATCGGGTTGTACACAGTCCCTGTCCCCCATGGGGCTCATAGTCTTACTCCTCATTTTCCAGATGAGGGAACTGAGGCCCAGAGAAGTTAAGTGACTTGCCCAAGGTCACACAGCAGACAAGGGGCAGAGCAAGTAGTAGAACTCATGACCTTCTGATTCCAAGGCCCATGTTCTATCCACTAGGCCAGGCTGCTTCCTCTATGGCTCAGTTACTTCATCTGTAAGATGGAATCAAATTCTCCTCCCTCCTACCTAGACTGTGAGTCCCATATGCAATAGAGATTGTGTCCCGACCTGATTAACTTGTATGTACCTCAGCACACAGAATAGTGCTTCATACATAGTAAGCACTCAACAAATACCATACAAAAGAGAGGAGGGAGATGGAGTGATAACTGTAAGCTATAGTGGGACCCAGAAAAGTTTTCTATAATATAAGGGAGACTGTAAGCTCAGTGTGGGCAAGCAATGTGCCTGTTTCTTGCTGTATTATACTCTCCCAAGCATTTAATACAGTGCTCTGATTGACTGACTGACTTGAGCATATTTGAAAGCAGAAGGGAAGAAGTTGTCAGAGAGCTGAAGGTGGTGAAGATGGTGCCCAGGGAGGAAAGAGGAACAGGAGCAATTGTATTCAGAATGTTAGAGAAGAATCACAATGCTTGGTAGAATGGAGTGACAAGTGAAGAGGGGGAAAATGTCGTACACTGAACTGAGGTTTGATAGTGCCTGAATGGATTGGAATGCTTCACCAGTTATACCCTTGAAATGTTATCCATTTTTTTTAAAGTGACTGGAGGTGTCATAATTGCATAGTGATTTTATTTTTTTTACTCAAAATTCTGATCTTCTATAACGTGTTGTGTTTGCATTTCAACTCCTTGGAATTTTTGAGATCATTAAAGACCTCAGAGTAAGCTAATTTCAGGTAGCAAGATGATTTTGCTTGGAGCAATAGGGCCATTTTAGTTTATTTCAATCTATTTCACTTTACACTGCAAATAGCTTCTCTGGGTACCCAGCAATGGTCCAAAGGCATAGATGTCTTATGTATTATAAAGACTGTATTTGTTTATTTGTCAATTATAATGAAATCTTGCATTGCTCAGAGAAGATACAGAAGGGCTTAGGTGGCACATGGTGCTGCTGGCTACATACTTGCAATTACTCAATAATATTTTTCCATGTGATTCAACTGAAGGTGAACCTACCATTCACAAATGTGGAGGAAGGGTTTGTCTTTCCCACTCTAGACTGTAAGCTCCCCCTGAGCAGGGATCGGGTCTACCTACTCTGTTATATTAGTGTATGACAGTATGGTGTAGAAGCAGTATGGTGTAGTGGACAGAGCTTGGTCCTGGGAGACAGACGGTCATGGGTTCTAATCCCAGCTCCACCACTTGTTTGTTGCGTGATATTGGGCAAGTCACTTAACTTCTCTGTGCCTCAGTTACCTCATCTGTAAAATGGGGATTAAGACTGTGAGCCCCCCGTGGGACAACCTGATCACCTTGTAACCTCTCTAGCGCTTAGAACAGTGCTTTGTACATGGCAAGGACTTAATAAATGTCATGTTTATTATTATTACCTCATCTGTAAAATGAGGATTGAGATTGTGAGCCCCACATGGAACAGGGACTGTGTCCAGTTTGATTTGCTTGTCTCCAACCCAAAGCTTAGTATGGAGCCTGGCACATAGTAAATACTTAACAAATACCATCATTATTTTTATTATTCCCAAGTGCCTAGTAGAATGCTCTGCACACAGTAAGCTCAAAATAAATAACACTGATGGATAAGCTCCTTGTGAGCGGGTATCTGCTAACTCTGTTGTATTGTACTCTCCCAAGCAGTTGGTACAGTGCTCTGCACACAGTAAGCACTCAGTAAATGCCACTGATTGATTGATTAATTGATTGATATCATTCAAAAATGAGAAGGAAACCCTCATACCTTCTTCCACTCTGCCTGCCCCACCTCACCCCCAGGTCCCTTATCAATCCTCAAGTTAAAAGGCCAGAAGGTACACTGAAGCTGTTGGTGGAAGGGCTGCTGAGCTGCTAAATTAGGTGAAAGGGAGTGGGGAAATTTTCTGGGCTTTTCTAGTTTCCCACTGCTCCTCCTCCCCTCCCCTTCACCCCTTCTCCCTCCCTCTGCTCTATCCCCTTCCCCTCCCCACAGCACTTGTGTATATTTGTACATATTTATTACTCTTTATTAATGATATGTATATATCTACAATTCAGTTTATCTATTTTGATTCATTCATTAATTCATTCAATCGTATTTATTGAGCACTTACTGTATGCAGAGCATGGTACTAAGCGCTTGGGAAGTACAAGTTGGCAACATATAGAGATGGTCCCTACCCAACAATGGGCGCCTGTCAACTTGTTTTGTTTTGTTGCCTGTCTCCCCCTTCTAGACTGTGAGCCCATTGTTGGGTAGGGACCATCTCTATAAGTTGCCAACTTGTACTTCCCAAGCGCTTAGTCCAGTGCTCTGCACACAATAAGCACTCAATAAGTACGATAGAATGAATGAATGAATGAATGAATGAATGAATGAATGAATGAATGAATGAATGAGAAAAATAGGGTTTGGAGAAAAAGGAAACATTTGACCTTCATCAAGTCATGGTGGAAATGTTTCATCTCTGAGGAAAAAACACTTGATTTGCTTACCGGCTATAGAAACTAAATCTGTGCAACAGGGTGCTCAAGCCAATATGCTTGTGCCTTAGTTCAACAAAAGGTGAGAAAACTCAGCTCAGATCTATGTTTTTATTTTCTCAAAATCAATTCATTTCAGTGAGAGGAGCAGCATGGCTGAGTAGAGAAGCAGCTTGGCCGAGTAGAAAAAGCACAGTCTTGGTAGTCAGAGGACCTGGGTTCTAATCCTTGACCCTGCCACATGTTTGCTGTGTGTTATAATAATAATAATAATAATAATAATGGCATTTTTAAGCACTTACTATGTGCCAAGCACTGTTCTAAGCGCTGCGGGAGGTGGGGATACAGTGTAATGAAGTTGTCCCATATGGGGCTCACAGTCTTAATCCCCATTTTACAGTTGAGATAACTGAGGCCCAGAGAAGTTAAGTGACTTGCCCAAAGTCACACAGCAGACATGTGGCGGAGTTGGGATTAGAACCCATGACCTCTGACTCCCAAGTCCATGCTCTTTCCACTGAGCCATGCTGCTTTGTTATGGTAAGTCATTTAACTTCTCTGTGCCTCAGTTTCCTCATCTATGAAATGGAGATTAAATACTACTCCCTCCTACTTAGACTGTGAACCCTGGGTGAGACAAGGACTGTGTCTAACCTGACTTACTGGTAACTACTCCAGTGCTGAGAACAATGCTTGGCACACAGTAAGTGCTTAATAAGTACCATAATTATTATTTAAACCATTTACACTTCAATGATGCTAAAGCCCAGGAGATCAACAGGTAATGTTAAGTCATGAGATGTCATAACAAGTTTGGAATGAAAAGGTTTTTAAATATAAAATTAGTATTACTAAACCCTCTCTAGCTCAATCATTTCTGTCCAGTCTGAAATCCAAAGGCTTTTTTCCACTCTCAATAGCAGTATAGTTGCCCCACATCACTGCAGATGGTCAATGTGGCCAGAAACTAGAGAGGAAAATCAAAATAATTTCATCAGAAACTAAATGTTTAACAATGATTTGAGGTCAGACAGTCCTTCATCCTTGAATGTGGAACTTTCAAGGACTCTAGAATCAGATAAAAAGATAGAACGGGCTAAATTGTTCAATTACAAATATATCCCA
This sequence comes from Tachyglossus aculeatus, assembly GCF_015852505.1. Lineage (NCBI taxonomy): Eukaryota > Metazoa > Chordata > Mammalia > Monotremata > Tachyglossidae > Tachyglossus > Tachyglossus aculeatus. The sequence continues at coordinate 94,987,620 of NC_052069.1, forward strand.
TTCCATTTTAGAGTTTGAAGATGCAGAGAAGGCTTTCCAGAAGAATTGGGATTGATATCTCTACAGCTCAACTTCTTGGTTCAGAATTCTGGCTACTACACTTGAACTTAGCTTTGTTCAAATCTTAGAGAAGCAACGTGGCTTAGAGGAAAGAGCACAGACTTGGGAGCCTGAAGTCATCATGGGTTCTTATCCTGGCCCCACCACTTGTCAGCTGTGTGACTTCGGACAAGTCACTTAACTTCTCTGTGCCTCACCTACCTCATCTATAAAATGGGGATTAAGACTGTGAGCCCCACGTGGGACAACCTGATTACCTTGTATCTACCCCAGTGCTTAGAGCAGTGCTTGGCATGTAATAAGTGCTTAACAAATACTAAATTATTGTTATTGAGAAGTATTTTTTTTAGTTGTAATTTGTTTTCATGCTAAAGCTTCAAGGTGGATTCTATCAGCCTCCTATTCCTCACATCACTTTTAAGTCCAATGATACATTAAAGTCTACCTAAATTTCAAACTCCAGTCCTTCAAAGAAAAAAGAGATCGTTTATGAATAGCAGTGTTGAAATTAATTAGGGTCAGCCCCACGTTTGAAAATAATAGCCTGTTGCCATTTGTTCATATTCGTTGAAATCCACAGACGCTCATTGCCTTTTAAAATCTGGTCTGGTATATCATGTCCAGCCAACCTGTAAATCAATGCCTGGGATCCTGCTTAGGAATGGTTCTATCTTTATATATCTCTCAAACAAATTCTTTTGCATGCCACCAAGTTTTTCATGGATTAACTCCAAGATGCTTTTAGTCAGAACTGATTTAATTTATTGCATGACTGGCTCCGACTCTGCATCTCTGAAAGAGGTAGAAGTGCTGCAAAGAGAATCCATCTCTAGTGTCAGAAATCTGAAGCTTAAAAATGTCAGAGACTTTTTTTAGAGATAATTTTCACAGAGCCACTTAAGAGGAGAGGGCTGCTTGGACTATAAAATATAATCTTGGGTTTGCACTGCAAAATTTGCAGACCTAATAGCCTTAGACCCACCCATGAAAATGGTACATTTCAATGGGATGGGCTACTACCAGAATTTCCTATTTCTGTCCTGAACACTTCTGGAATATTAGAATCCAACATACACTCTGTTTAGAAAGAACAGCTGGTTCCAATACCTGTTATTTTTGTGCAATCCTTTTCCCCAGAGTTTATGCCTCTGTCAAACTATAAAATTAGACACGTATTATTAATCAGTTTCCTGATCACATCTTTAACAATATTTTACTGTTTCAATGCATTATTATCAGACTGGAGGAAACTGCCACAGATTAAACAGACTTCCCCACTGTGACTGAAGAATTTGGCTGCATATAGAAATTGTCTTGTAATTGCTGAGCTAGAATGAATTGTGGCCTTAAGGCACTTCAACAGAAGGTCTAATGAACGTCATGTATTACAGAATGGCTCAATGGTGCTGCTCTTAAACTCAAAACAAGAAACATACAGCTTGTCACCAATGAGGAAACAGAAATTGGGTTTAGGTGGCACATGGTGCTGCTGGCTACATATGTTACCTCAGATCATTGCCACCATGAATTTAGAAACACAGGCTGTTGATATTCAAGTGCACAATCCTTAGAGTTAAATTTGATGCTAAATTTTAGACATGCATGTGTTTCTGCAACCTCTTACATAAAAAGAAGCATATTTCCTTTGTACCATTCGAAATTTAAAAGGTGGGTTTATCTTTAATTGACAGTGATCCATGATAAAGATTGAACTGCAGCATAATAACCTAGTAATCCACCATAGTCAATTTAAAATCTTTCTTGTCATCAGACTGCTAACAATATTTGAATTCAAGACTCCAAAATTCCAAATCCTGAAGGCAAATGTAAACATCGTTTCATATCATACCACACCTGCTAAAGTTTGGGGGCCTTCAGAAAAGGTTGAATCAATGTTTGTACTTAAACGAGAGAGCTGTTTTTGGATATGGAACCCAAAACTTGTGAAATTTTCTCCTTACTTAACTAGATTAAGCAGCAGATAAAATATCTACTGACAGGAAAGCAGAGTTGTAAGATTCCAGAACATTTTCCATGTAGGATTTTTGTTTCATTAGAATCCTTGGTTTTGAAATGCACAGGAAAGCTTTATGTCAATAGGATTGCCATGGGTTTTAGTAAAGAGATCCCAAGATATGAGTGAGTCATATCTTCTTTTGCAGATGTATCCTGTTTCTTGAATGATGACTGGAATTTAAGGGTCTGTCAATTTCAACTCTTTTATAGATAGCTTGGGAAGCAATACCCTGAGTACTGTGTTTTGGATTTTGGTGGGAGAGACTTACAAGTTCTGCAACTTTCTTTGCTGTTCATATTTGGAAGGTTACTAAAAGTCCTTGAATCTAAGAAGCACATACTATAAAACCATAGCAACAAATCACAAAAGTTACAGTTGCAAGATCCATAATTTAAAAGCCTGTTGCTTGGGCAATTCTTGAAAACTTCAAGTTTAACATACAGTATGCTTTTTCATGGAGTTTCTTAGAAAACTTTAATGTGTGGTATAAAAATAATAATGTCATTTCCGCAGGAGGATTAGGTGTATTTTCTGAGAGATAATAGATCCTGCAGATTATAGCCAACAGTGAAAATGAAACAGCAAATGCAGGATTACAATTCAATGCTTTCAATATTATAAATTTTTAGGAATTTATGAAAACTATTTTTTTTCTAAATTATTAACCTGGAGATAAATCTAATAAGGAAATAAAAATAATCTGTTTACAGTGATTCAGTGATAATACAATTAGGACATATAATATAATTTCTATTATCCAGCAAAAGTGGAATGTTTAAATCCTGACCAAAAATTGGATTCAGACGGGAGATCAGTAGACCTCTCTTTAACTCCTTAGATCACATTCACCCAGAGGTGGCTTCAATTGTTATTTGACTCCACTGTGAAGCATAGCATGCAGCATGGGTTAGAAATAAAAATATGAGATTCAGAACATTAATAGTATTTAATGGGTGCTTACTATGTGCAGAACACTGTACTAAGCACATAAAGAGAGAGTACAGTACAACAGAGTTGGCAGAAATGTTTCCTGCCCATGATGAGATTACAGTTCGGGGTGGTGGGGAGGGGGCAGTTATTAATATTAATAAATAATTTATAACCTATTAAAAGATGTACATAAGTGCTGTGGGATTTTGGGTAGGGTGTATATCAAATCAAACAATCATGCTCAAAGGTCACAGATCTAAGTACATAGACAGTGCAGACTGCAGAGGGAATTGGGCTTAGTCAGTGAAAACCTCTTGGAGGAGATATGACCTTAATAATGCTTTGAAGGTTGGAAGAGTGAGAATCTGTTGCATATCAATCAATCTAGCAAAGTCATTTATTGAGTGCTTACTATATGCAATGCACTGTACTAAGAGCTCTGGAGAGTACAATATAACAGTTAGCAGACACATTCCCTGCCCACAATGAGTTTACAGTCTAGAGGGGGAGACAGACATTAATATAAATAAATAATTCATAATATATGATTTAAAATACGTTCAAAAGTTCTGCATGGTTGAGGGTGGGGTGAATATCAATTGCCCAAAGGTTACAGATCAAGTGCATAGACAATATAGAAGGTAGAGCGAGCTGAGTAAAAGAAGGCTTAATTGGGAAAGACCTCTTGGAGGAGATATGACCTTAATAATTCTTTGAAGATGGGAAAGTGGTGGTCAGGGAAAGTCGTGGTCTCACATATATGAGGGGGAGGGAGTTCTGGGCTAAGGGGAGGTCATGGGAAAGAGGTCATTGGTGAGATAGATAAGATTGGGGCACAGTGAGTAAGTTGGCAAAATATGTGGGTTTCGCTGTAGTAGGTCATCAGTGAGGTGAGGTAGGATGGGGCAAACTGATTAAGTACTTTAAAGCCAATGATGAGCAGTTTCTGTTTGACTCAGAGATGGATAGGCAGCCATGAGAGGTTCTTGAGGAGTGGAGAGATAAGGAGTGAATGTTTTTTGTAGAAAAATGATTCATGCAATAGAGTGGTGTATGGACTGGAGTGGGAAGAGAAAGGAGACAGGGAGGTCAGCAAAGAAGCTGATGCACTCATCAAAGCAGAATAGGGTAAGTGTTTGGGTTAGTATCACAGGAATTTGGATGGAGAGGAAAGAATGCATTTTATCGAAGTTGTGGAGGGAGAAAGAATGGACAGGATTTGATGACAGATTGAATATGACGGTGGAATGAGGGGGATGAATTGAGGACATCACCAACATTACAGGCTTGTGAGATAGGGAAGGTAGTGGCATTGTCTACAGTGATGGGAAAGATGGGGGAGGACTGGATTTGGGTGGGAAGATGAGGAGTTCAGTTCCGGACATGCTAAGGTTGAGGCATCAGCTGGACATCCAGGTAGAGATATCCTGAAAGCAGGAGGAAATGAGAGATTGCAGAGAAGAAGAAAGGTCAGGACAGGAATTGCAGATTTGGGAATCATCAACACAGAGTTTGTAGTTGAAGCCATGGAAGCAAATGAATTTTCCAAGTAAGTGGATGTAGATGAAGAAAAGAAGTCGACCTAGGACTGATCCATGAGGGACTTCCACTGTCAGAGGGTGGGAAGTAGAGGAGAAGTCTGTGAAAGAGACTGAGAAGGGGTTTTCAGAGAGATAGGAAAACCAGGAGAGGACAGTGTCTGTGAAGCCAAGTTAGGGTAAAATTCATGGAGAATGGGGTGGTCTGCAGTGCTGAAGGCAGCCGAGAGTTCTAGAAGAATGCATATGCATAATAGAACTGTATATTATATCTACTGCAATTATATAGAGAGATGCTATCACTTTACATGCCTTTATAGACATACTTTTTTAATGTGATATCTTAAATGTTTTTTGTCTAAATTCAATTTGATTGAGCCTGATCTCTACCAACTCAATCTAAACGAAACTGAGGAAGTTTCAAAGGAGAATAAGAAAAGCAGCAAGTTTGTGGGATGATTTTGTAGGATCAGCTTTGTTCAGCAAATGGGGTTCAATCAATCAATCAGTTAATCATATTTATTGAGTGTTTACTGTTTGAAGAGCAGAGTATTAAGTGCTTGGGAGAGTACAACATAACATAGTTGGTAGACACATTCCCTGCCAAAATGAGCTTGTTGCAGACTAGAGGGGAAGACAGATATTAATGTAAATAAATTAATTATGGAAATGTAAATAATTACTGTGGGGCAGAGGGAGCAGTGAGTAGAGGGAGCAAATACAAGTGCAAGGGTGATGCGGAAGGAGTAGAAGAAGAAAAGAGGGCTTTGTCAGGGATGACCTCTTGGAGGAGTTATGCCTTCAGTAAGGCTCTGAAAATGGAGAGAATAGTTGTCTGTCAGTTATGTAGACCGAGGGTGTTCTAGGCCAGAGGCAGGATGTGGGCGGAAGCTTGGTGGCGAGGTAGACAAGATTGAGTTAGTGAGTAGGTTGGCATTAGAGGAACCAAGTGAGTGGGCTGGGTTGTAGTAGTAGAGCAGCCAGGTAAGGTAGGAGTGGGCAAGGTGATTAAGGGCTTTAAGGCCAATGGTGAAGAGTTTCTGTTTGATACAGAGGTAACAACATCAGAAGGGACAGTAGCTGAGCCTGACAGGGATGAAATTGGGATTGAGAATGATTAAATCAAGGACAACAATGCAGCAGTTCTTCCCTTTCGGGAAGCTAGAATTTCCAGACTGCAGGTAACTATTCCTAAAAACACATGCACATTCATTCATTCATTCAATCGTATTTATTGAGTGCTTACTGTGTGCAGAGCACTGTACTAAGTGCTTGGGAAGTACAAGTTGGCAACATATAGAGACGGTCCCTACCCAACAGTGGGCTCACAGTCTAGAAGGGGGAGACAGAGAACAAAACAGAACATATTAACAAAATAAAATAAGTAGAATAAAAATGTACAAGTAAAATAAATAAATAAATAGAGTAATAAATACGTGCAAACATATATATGTATATACAGGTGCTGTGGGGAAGGGAAGAAGGTAAGGCGGGGTGGATGGAAAGGGGGAGGAGGGGGAGAGAAAGGAAGGGGCTCAGTCTAGGAAGGCCAGTGTATGTACACACACATACATACATCACGTGCACATTGAAACACACACACACACACATCTACACATACCCCCTCCACCTATGCCTGGGAGAATTCATCATTCCCACACAACCATAAATTTCTGCTCAACTCTTGGAGCTGGAATTTTGTCTCAAGTTCTCGTAAGCACTTCCCTGACAAAATCAGTAAAACAGAAAGAACCACAAATCCCATTGACTGAACAGTAATGTTCACTATGCCAAGCCAAAGACATCTTCTGAGGCTTTCCAGAAAAGGAAATTGCCTGCTGAATGTGGCCAGCTGTTTCCACAATGCCTAGGAGACAGTATCTCAGAGAAACACCAATTTCTTGTAAAACATGGCATTCCATCACTTCTCATTCTCTTCAGACACTGAAATAGGAAAGGCAGAGGTATTAATAAAATGTTTTTGTCCGCATTCTGGCTACACTGAAGTGCATTATTATCTTACAGATATAAGGCTTTACGTGAAACTGCCTTCAAGGTTGAAGTTAATGTACCTGAGGGTGATTATTCATCAGTGTAGGCAAGTGTGGTTATGATGACCAGTGAGTTATTCATTCAATCGTATTTATGGAGCGCTTACTGTGTGCTGAGTGCTGTACTAAGTGTTTGGGAAAATACAGTGTAACAATAAACAAGAGTTGCTTACAAACCCTTCTACACTGGGTATATGTAAAGGTTGTCCTTTATATTACCATTTTGTCTTTAACCTACAGTGCCTGATACTCTTTCCCCCTTTTCCTTTAGAGAAGCAGCATGGCTTAGGGGAAAGAGCCCTGGGTTGGGAGACAGAGGTCATGGGTTCTAATCCTGACTCCGCCACTTGTTGGCTGTGTGACATTGGGCAAGTCACTTGACTTCTTTGTGCCTCAGTTACCTCCTCTGTAAAATGGGGATTAAGACTGTGAGTCCCACATGGTACAACCTGCTTACCTTGTATCTGCCACAGCACTGAGAACAGTGCTTGGCACATAGGAAGCGCTTAACAAATACCATAATCATTACTATTATTTCCTCGGTGTCATGGTCATCCCAAACTTTTCCAAATTTGGTATTCTTTCCATATTTTATCATTCAGTGGACATCATTCTGCCTTTTATTTATTAAGTCTTTTTTTTTGCTTTTTCCAAAAGGGAATTGTAAATTAACTTCATCTTATGAAAAGTTGTCTCCCAAGTTGTCCCGTGCATAAGAAGGGAGGAAGCATACTGTGGAGATGATCCAGGGCACCTGAGGACTTGAGAAGCAGTCTGGCCTAGTGGAAAGAGGATCTGGATTTTAATCCCAGTTCTGCCACTTCATTCATTCATTCATTTAATCAATTGTATTTATTGAGCACCTACTGTGTGCAGAGCACTGTACTAAGTGCTTGGGAAGTACAAGTTGGCAACAAATAGAGACAATCCCTTCCCAACAATGGGCTCACAGTTCTTTGGGCAGGTCACTTAACTTCTCTGTGCTTCAGTTATCTCATTTCTAAAATGGAAATGAAGACTGTGAGCCCCGCATGGGTCACAGACTGTGTCCAACCTGTACAAATCAGTAACATATAGAGATGATCCCTACCCAATGACGGGCTTGAAAAGAAGAGAAAGAGAGGAATGGCATGTGCGTGGTGGTGGGGGAAGGATTGTACAAAAATGGCATTGGGAGGCAAGAAGGAAGCCAAGTATTTCGGTGCTGAGGTGGTTTCAGAAGTGCTGAACAGGCCAGAGGGGATAGAAATAGGAGAGATTAGAAATTAAGCATCATGTGCTGTTTCCTGGCCTCTTTCCTTGTGGTCTGCCTTTGCTTAGGAGAGCCCTCCCTGATTGCTACACACTGGGACAGTTTATTGTCTGATAGTTGTTCCTAAAAGCCGGCGGTCCTACCATGTTTATTGAAGGGCCATGTGTAGTGTGTGAATAATTAAATAAATGTTCTCTCCTCAAATCCCTTAATAGAAGAGCTGCCTTTTTTTTCAGAAATGATCACAGGCTGTGTATAGCTTTAGGCTCAACTAGATTATTTCAGTTTGGATGCTACTATTGAGCCTACACATTGCAGAACTCTAACCTGAACACACAGTTGTAAATAAAAGATGAGTCTCAATCCTTTAAACAACAAAATCAATTAAAAATTTTTATAATGTGTATCATTTATAGGCTACATGAAGCCTATATAATTACTGACTCTACAAATTGGCGTCTTCTTGAATTTAGAGTTGAACAAATGATTTTTCCATTTCAGTTTCTTCCTTTCCATTTGGTCTAATTCTCTCAAGCGAGTGTTTTCCTCTCACAGAACTTTAAGTGCTATAAGTGCCCTGGAAAATATCTTTCTTTTCTGCTGTTTCAGTAGCAACTCAAACATAAGGATGATTATGTCTGTACTGCCCAAATTCCCTAAATGGTCTGTCTCGTGTCAGCTCTTTTAGTAATACCCACACCAAGTATATGAACATTGTGTGTACATGTACTGCTTCCCTTTATTCATTTGATTGTATTTATTGAGCTCTTACTGTGTGCAAAACCCTGTACTAAGCACTTGGGAGAGTATGATATAACAATAAACAAACACATTCCCTGCCCACAATGAGTTTACAGTCTAATGAATGTACATATCTTTCATCTTGAGAGGAAGTGTCCATGTAAAAATTGCATTGACTTACTCTCTGGAAAGGCACTAATGGAACCTTCTAGACTGTGAGTCCATTGTTGGGTAGGGATTGTCTCTATCTGTTTGTTGCCTAATTGTACTTTCCAAGCGTTTAATACAGTGCCCTGCACACAATAAGCTTTAAATAAATACTATTGAATGAATGAATGAATGAATGAACCTGTCGAGGCCTGTCAGGGGATTGCTTGCCGACAATACCAGGCGCCCGACCTACAAGCCCTTACCCAGGGATTTGACTACCTTATTAATTCAGGCGCTCAAACAACATATTCCAAATGTAAAACCAAACACCACTGTTACATGGGAAAGCTTTATTTTATACTAAAACAGGGGTTAGGTGCATACACATGCAAATGCGTACATGAAGTACAACACCTATAATTACCAACCCAAATGGTTTTCCCCAAGTTTTTATGAACATGATATCATGTTGGAGAAGTTTCAAGGAGTCGGACTGCTTGCAGCTTGTCGTTATTCTGTTTCAAGTGTTAGTTGTTTGGCCGCAGCAGCTGTAGGTGTCTTTGTGCATTTGTTGCTGAATTGTACTTTCCAAGCACTTAGTACAGTGCTCTGCACACTGTAAGCACTCAATCAAGAGCACGGGCTTGGGAGCCAGAGGTCATGTGTTCAAATCCCACCTCTGCCACTTGTCAGCTGTGTGACTTTGGACAGGTCACTTAGCTTCTCTGGGCCTCAGTTACCTCATCTGTAAAATGGGGATTAAAACTATGAGCCCCCCATGGGATAACCTAATCACCTTGTATCCCCCCCCCCCCCCACCCGGGCTTAGAACAGTGCTTTGCACATAGAAAGTGCTTAACAAATGTCATCATTATTATTAATAATAAATATGATTTAATCAATGAATGAATGGCTTAGGTGGTTCCAAGAGAAGCAGAATGGCTCAGTAGAAAAAGTACAGGCTTGAGAGTCAGAGGTCATGGTCATGGGTCATGAGTTCTAATCCCAACTCCATCACTTGTCTGCTGTGTGACTTTGGGCAAGTCACTTAACTTCTCTGTGCCACAGTTACCTCATCTGTAAAATGGGGATTAAGACTGTGAGCCCAATGTGGGACAACCTAATCACCTTGTATCCTCCCAGTGCTTAGAACAGTGCTTTGCACATAGTAAGTGCTTAATAAATACCATTATTATTATTATCATTATTATTCCATACCGGGCCAAGGGGGCCAGTTCTTTCCACCTTTTATCCACTGTTCTGGGAGGGTGGTTTGCAGCCTGGGGCCTTCTCAGGCCTTTCTCCTTCTCCTTGACTCCTCCCTTTACTCTTCCCCCCCTCCCTGCCCCAAAGCACTTATGTATATATCTATAATTCTATTTATTTATATTGATGCCTGGTTACTTGTTTTGATGTCTGTCTCTCCCCCTCTATACTGTAAGCCCATTGTGGGCCTGGATTGTCTCTCTTTATTGCTGTACTGTACTTTCCAAGCATTTAGTACAGTGCTCAGCACACAGTAAGCACTTAATAAATATGATTGAATGAATGAATGACTGCTTGCAGTCTTCCACTCTTACTGGGTAAGCCAGCAGGGAGGGTATCCCCTTCCCGTGGGCTTATTCTACCGTGGGCATAGCCCCATCTGATAGTCTTTTTCCTGCCCAGCAGAGCAAATTAGCCTTTCCTTAAACCATCTGCAAAACCATTCAGTTCCTCTCCAACAATTCAGGTCCTCAAAACTTCTCAGAAGGATAATGCGGTTTCTCCTCTAAATCATCCTTTGGCCTTGTTGCTCCATTATGTCTCCAAACAAACAGCTCCAGTGCTAGTCTAGGAACTTGCCTTATCCTGGACCTTGCATAGTTCAGCTGGACTTGTCCATTATGAACTTCCCTGTCTCTAGTCTCTCCTTTCTCCGCCATCCTTCTCTATGGAACTCTACTGCACAGATCATTTTTCTTAAATGCCATTCTGCACGTCTTTCCACTTCCCCCAAACCTCCAATGATTAGCTATTCTTTCATGAATCAAACAGAAATTCCTGGCTTCAAGGAATCACTCAGCTCTCTCCCTTCTACTTATCCACTCTCTTCTTTCACTATACCCCAGCTTATACTTTCTGTACCTCTCAAGCAAACTTATTCACTGTGTCTCACTGCTTATGCCCTTTCCCCCGCGTGGAACTTCCTCCCACTTCCAATCATAGATATTACAGGCTCCCCATCTTTAAAGTCCTTTTGAAATCACACCTCCTATAGGAGAAGCAATGTGGCATAGTGGAAAGAGCACAGGCCTGGAAGTCAGAGGACCTGGGTTCTAATCTCAGTTCTTCCAATTGCCTGCTATATGTCCTTGGGCAAGTAACTTCACTATTCTGTGCCTCAGTTAGCTCATCTATGAAATGGAGATTAAGGCTGTGAGCCCATGTTGGACATGGACTGTGTCCAACATGATTAGCTTCCCTCTGTCCCAGCTCTTGGTACACTGCCTAGCACATAGTTAGCACTTAACAAGTACCATAAAAAATAGAAAAAAATTATAATCTCCCGGGTTATAGCCCTTCTACCATCTCGACATTCATGCCCCCCAGTAATGATAATAATAATAATTATGGCATTTGTTAAGTGCTTACTATGTGTCAAGCACTGTTCTAAGTGCTGGGATAGATACAAGGTAGTCAGGTTGTCCAACGTAGGGCTCACAGTCTTCATCCCCATTTTACAGATGAGGTAACTAAGGGACAGAGAAGTTAAGTGACTTGCCCAAGGTCATACAGCTGACAAATGGCGGAATCGGGATTCGAACCCAAATCCTCTGAGGCCCAAGCCCTTGCTCTTGCCACTAAAGCATGCTGCTTCTCCAGTAGCTGCTTCTCCTTAAGTACATATTTTATTTACTTTCCTACTTAGCACTAAGCACTTAACATCTTATCTCTCTTTGTATCTGTAAATTACTTTCATATGTATCTCCCCTACTATTTACTTAGCTCTGTTAGGGCAGGGATCATTGCTATTAACTCTGAAGTACTCACTCTCCAAAGGTCTTTGTTCTCGGTACACAGCAAGCATTGTATAGATACTATCGCTATTATCCCTAAGGGCTCATGTGTACTTATTCTCTTGAACTCTCCAAAGTGATCAGTGCAGTGTTCTACATATAGTAGGTTCACAAAAATACCACTGATTGATTTTAGAACATAAAGAAAGTTGGATAATACAATAATATAACTCCTAGCTCCTAGAAAGGCATTCAAGTACCAACCTTCTTCTGCATAAATAATGTCATTATTGTATGTGATTTAAGAAATAAATGCAAAGTGGCATACATTGGTGTTTAATGGAGACACACTTTATTACACTTTGATTCATAGCATCCCACATAAATTGACTGCATGTTATTATATTAAGTCTGCAAAATGTTTTGAACAAAATATAACAATTGCTTGTAAAATAGCTCCCCTATGACTTAGTATATACTGGAAAGTTTTCTTGTTAAATCAGGTCTGAAAACACTGCATAATAAAATTATATGCATTTTTCAGACTAAAGCTTCTACCCCAATTAGCAGAGTAATTGAGACCACAGCACTTAAATTATTGTTGATTTAGAGCCAACTATGGATTAAATTAGGATGTATTATCAAACACTATCATGAAATCAGGAGCTTGGGTTTCCCTCACTGGGTTTATCATAAAATTTACTCTTGGATCTAGGGCAAGGCAGATATCTCCATGAATTAGTTTTAACATTAGAAAACAGGAGTTCATATCTAGGCCCAACTTATTATTCAGGGATACTGTGATAAATAAGAAGGTTTTAAGGCTTTCCCCATGTTCCCCAACCAAAGGATTTTAATGTCTTTCTTCCCCTCCAAATTGTCAGGTCCTTGTGGTCAGTGAGTATGGCTACCCATTCTTTTGTATTGTATTTTTCCAAGCACTTAGTGCAATGCTCTGCACATAGTAAGTGTTCAGTAAATATTCATTCATTCATTCATTCAATCGTATTTATTGAGTGCTTACTGTGTACAGAGCACTGTACTAAGGGCTTGGAAAGTACAATTCGGCAACAGATAGAGACAATCCCCTAAGGCACAATGGGCTCACAATCTAGAAAAGGGAGATAGGCAACAAAACAAAACAAGTAGACAGGCATCAATAGTATCAAAATAGATAAATAGAATTATAGCTGTATACACATCATTAATAAAATAAATACAGTAATAAAAATGTACAAGTATACACAAGTGCTGTGGGGAGGGGAAGGAGTTAGGGTAGAGGGAGGGAGGGAGTAGGGGCGATGGTGAGGGGAGGAGGAGCAGAGGAAAAGGGGGGCTCAGTCTGGGAAGGCCTCCTGGAGGAGGTGAGCTCTCAGTAGGGGTTTGAAGAGGGGAAGAGAGCTAGTTTGGCGGATGTGAGGGGTGAGGGCATTCCAGGCCAGAGGTAGGACATGGGCCAGGGGTCGACAGCAGGACAGGCAAGAACAAGACACAGTGAGGACGTTAGCGACAGAGGAGCAGAGAGTGTGGGGTGGGTTGTAGAAAGAGAGAATGGAAGTGAGGTGGGAGGGGACAAGGTGCTGGAGAGCTTTGAAGCCAATAGTGAAGAGTTTTTGCTTGATTCAAAGGTTGATAGACAACCACTGGAGATTTTTGAGGAGGGGAGTGACATGCCCAGAGTGTTTCTGTAGAAAGATAATCTGGGCAGCAGAGTGAAGTACAGAATGAAGCAGGAAGAGACAGGAGAATGGGAGATCAGAAAGGAGGTGGATGCAGTAATCCAGTCGGGATAGGATGAGAGATTGTACCAACAAGGTAGTGAATTGGATGGAGAGGAAAGGGCAGATCTTGATGATGTTGTGAAGGTGAGAACGGCAGGTTTTGGTGACGGACTGAATGTGTGGGGTGAATGAGAGAGTGGAGTACTGTATCAGCCCCCTCTCTGATCTTCCATCCTCCTGTCTCTCCCCACTTCAGTCTATACTTCATTCTGCTGCCCATATTATCTTTCTACAGAAACGCTCTGGGCATGTCACTCCCCTCCTCAAAAATCTCCAGCGGTTGCCTGTCAAACTATGAATCAAGCAAAAACTCCTCACTCTCAGCTTCAAGGCTCTCCATCACCTCTCCCCCTCCTACCTCACCTCCCTTCTCTCCTTCTGTAGCCCAGCCTGCACCCTCCGCTCCTCTGCTGCTAACCTCCTCTCTGTACCTCATTCTCGCCTGTCCTACCATCGACACCCAGCCCCTGTCCTTCCCCTGGCCTGGAATGCTCCCCTTCCACACATCCACCAAACTAGCTCTCTTCCTCCCTTCAAAGCCCTAGTGAGAGCTCACCTCCTCCAGGAGGCTTTCCCAGATTGCACCCCTTTTTTCCTCTCCTCCTCCTGATCCACCCCCTGCCCTACCTCCTTCCCCTCCCCACAACACTTGTATATATTTTTACATATTTATTACTGTATTTATTTTACTTGTACATATTTACTACTCTATTTTATTAATGATGTGCCTATATCTATAATTCTATTTATTCTGATGGTTTTGACACCTGTCTACATGTTTTGTTTTGTTGTCTGTCTCCCCCTTCTAGACTGTGAGCCCGTTGTTGGGTAGAGACCGTCTCTATATTTTGCCAACTTGTACTTCTTTATACAGTGCTCTGCACACAGTAAACGCTCAATTAATACAATTGAATGAAAGGATGACACTAAGGTTGAGGGTGAATACTACTGATAGATTGACAGAAATAAATGCATTCTAAAATGATGGCACTTTGTGGAATTACAGAAGATGTCAGATACTAGAGTTCAGTCAACCAAGGAATTAACTGGTTAATTTGTGAGTGCCAACTATGTGCACAACCTTGTCCTAAATGGTTTGGAGAATACAAAAATGGTTTAGTGGAGAGAACTCGGGTTTGGGAGTCAGAGGTCATGGGTTCTAATCCCAGCTCCACCACTTGTCAGCTGTGTGACTTTGGTCAAGTCACTTCACTTCTCTGTGCCTCAATTACCTCATCTGTAAAATGGGGATTAAGACTGTGAGCCTCACATGGGTCAACCTTATTACCTTGTATCTACCCCAGCACTTAGAATAGTGCTTGGTACATAGTAAGCACTTAACAAATACCATACCAAATACCAAGTAGGGACAATGGTAATGACCCCTCCTCTGCCCTTCTCTCCAGTTATCCTCCTTTCTATCTACCAACTCCCAATGCTTAGTACAGTGCTCTGCATCAATCCTTGCTTGATTGATAGTAATATTTATTATGGTATTTGTTAAGTGCTTACTATGTGCAAAGCACTATTCTAAGTGCTGGGGGTGACACAAGGTAATCAGGTTGTCCCATGTGGGGCTCACAGTCTCAATCCCCATTTTACAGATGAGGTAACTGAGGCACAGAGAAGTTCATTGACTTGCCCAAAGTCACATAGCTGGTAAGTGGAAAAGTTCTGATTAGAACCTATGACCTCTGACTCCCAAGCCCATTAAGCCATGCTGCTTCTCTACAGTTCTCTACAATTGGCCATTATAGACTACCATGCTCATTGCACACACCAACTGCTTCTGACTTTTAACTCCCTCCTCAAACTCCCTGTCTCCACATCTCCCCTATTTCTTTTCCTAATGATCTTTCCACTTATTTCATCAATAAATTTGAAAGCATCAAATGAAGGGGACGTGAAGTCAGCATCTGTTAACAATCAATTTTAGAAGGTTGGTAGGAGGAAGCTGTGGGATTCAGAGAAGGCTTGTGATCCCAGCCAAACCCATATGGCTTGTCACCCTGTAGAAGCAGGAAATCTGCATACATCTGCACTGGACAGTCAACCTGGATTTACAATGGAGAGACATAGGTGAAATCTATGGCAGGGGGCCAGTTTGCTTAAACCCAAGCCTGATATGTGGCATCTTCTGATTCTTCCAAAATATTTTTCATACTGAAATGTCACTCTGCCCACATCTCTCCTTTAATCAAAACTGTCCCCTGGCTTCCCATGCCCCACTGCATCAAACTTCTCACAGTTGGATTTAAGGCTTTCCACCAACTGGCTCTCCCTTTTATATCTGCTCTCCTCATCTGCTAATCCCCATCTCATTCTCTTCATTTCTCCCAAACCCACTTTCTATCCATACCTGGTTCTCAACTCTCCCACCCCTGGACCCTGACTTGAAACTTGCAGCTTGCAACTCCCTCTGTCCATAAATCTGACAGACCATAGCTCTCCCCACACTTAAATCTCTTGTGCAATCCTCCCTTTTTTAACAAGCCTTCCTTCCCCAATTAATTTCCCATCACCCCAAACTGTATGAAAGACTCAGCCAACTCTAACCTTCATGAATTTAATCATACTCATCCTAAACACACTTGGGTATATGTTTACTCAGCCAGCTGCTGTGTGACCTTGAGCAAGTCACTTAATTTATCTGTGCTCTGTTTCCTCATCTGTAAAATGAGGATTAAATATCTGTTCTCCCTCCCTGTTAGCCTGTAAACCCCTTGTGGAATGGGGGCTGTGTATGTTCTGATTATCATCTATCTAGCCCAGTGTTTAACACAGTGCTTGGGACATAGTAAGTGCTTAACAAACACCACAATTGCTACTTATTATATTATTGTTATTACTATTATTATTTGTACATTATTATTTATTTTGACTACTCTAGCTGTAAATATTTTTTTTTATTTGTTTCCTCCATTACTGTGCAAGCTCTTGTTTATACTTGATTCTGTATTTATCTAGTATAGTATGGTAAGCCAAGCAGATGCTCAATAAATTCTCCCTCCCCATCACCCCCGCCCTACTTCCTTCCCCTCCCCACAGTACCTGTGTATAATAATAATGATAGCATTTATTAAGTGCTTACTATGTGCAAAGCACTGTTCTAAGTGCTGGTTACAAGGTGATCAGGTTGTCCCACGTGGGGCTCACAGTCTTAATTCCTATTTTACAGATGAGGTAACTGAGGCCCAGAGAAGTGAAGTGACTTGCCCAAAGTCACACAGCTAGTAATTGATGGAGCCGGGATTTGAACCCATGACCTCTGACTCCAAAGCCCGTTCTCTTTTCCACTGAGCCACGCTGCTTCTCTATGTTTGTACAGATTTATTACTCTATTTATTTTACTTGTACATATTTACTGTTCTATTTATTTTGTTAATAATGTGCATCTAGCTTTATTTTTATTTATTCTGATGACTTGACACCTGTCCACATGTTTTATTTGTTGTCTGTCTCCCCCTACTAGACTGTGAGTCCGTTGTTGGGTAGGGACCGTCGCTATATGTTGCCAACTTGTACTTCTCAAGCGCTTAGTACAGTGCTCTGTACACAGTAAGTGCTCAATAAATACAATTGAATGAATGAATGAATAAATACTAATACTACTTTTACTATGTCTCACTACCTCTCATGGAATTGATTTCTCAATTTGATTTCAAACATGTATGATTTAAATATATCTTTCCAACTGAACATGGGGTCAGCTGTCTTCCATTTTGTAGACTCAGCAGTCACATCCATGGTTTGCTCTACATAGTCATAGGGAAGCAGCGTGCTCTACATAGTCACAGGGATGCAGCGAGAATTAGTGGACAGAGCAGAGGCCTGGGAGTCACAGGCCTGGGTTCTAATCCTGACTCTGTCACTTACTGGCTCCGTGACCTTGGACAAGTCACTTTACTTAACTGTGCTTTAATTTCCTCACCTGTCAAATGGGGATTCACCCTCCTACTTAGATTGTGAGCTCTACGTGGGGCAGGGACTGCGTCCAATTTGAGTATCTTGTAATAATAATAATGGTATGCCAACTTGTACTTCCCAAGTGCTTAGTACAGGGCTCTGCACACAGTAAGCGCTCAATAAATATGATTGATTGATTGATTGATTAATAAAGGTATTTGTTAAACTCTTACTATGTGCCAAACACTGTTCTACAAGGTAGATACAAGGTAATCAGGTTGTCCCATGTGGGGCTCACAATCTTAATCCTGATTTTACAGATGAAGTAACTGAGGCACAGAGAACTTAAGTGTCTTGCCCAAGGTCACACAGCAGACAAATGGCAGTGCTGGGATTAGAACCCACATCTTCTGACTCCCAAGCCTGTGCTCTTTCCACTAAACCATGCTGTTTGCAACTACCCCAGTGCTTAGTACAGTGCTAGGTAGATAGTAAGTGCTTCATGGATCCCACTATTATTCTTAGTCCCATGAAATAAAAGACTATTCTGCTTGACAAGGAAACTCTGGTATGAGCGAGAGCTGGGCCAGACTCCTTTCAATTCCAGGGCTTCATGTGCCTTTGTGCTACTGTCATTAACAAATTCAGGTTCCTCCAAACCTTCTGCCATGTTCATGTGCCCATGCCCTCTGCTCATGGGGATGGGAGGGCACTGGAGCCAGGAACTGCCTAAAGGCAGCAGGATGACACAATCAATCAATCAGTTGTATTTACTGAGGGCTAACAGTGTGAAGAGCACTATACTAAATGCTTGAAAGAGTATAATAGAGTAAATAGACATGACCCAATCCCTGCCCTCAAAGAATTTATAAGCAGCGGAAGGGGCACTATGATGTAGATAGATCTATCAGTCAATCATTCAGTGGTATTTATTGAGCGCTTACTGTTTGCAGAGTATTGTCCTAAGCTGTACAAGAGGAAATGCTCTTACATTTCTGTGGGGTGATTGAAAGCCGCTGCTTAGGACAGAGCATTTGTTCCACTTCCACCCATTCAGAGAGATAGCAAGAGCACCATTGCCGATGTCTGCTTCAGCAGCTTCTTACACAAAAGAGGTTTCCGTCCTGAGAAAGAAATAAAGAACAAGGCCATGTTTGGAATCCAAACCATAATTGTTGTGTCTACTTCCATCGGCTCTATTCACATCAGGCACAGGTGCAGTAACAAGACAGCACTGTGACATTGAAAGGGGGTCACAAATTTGGAACAAATCAAGGGAATTTCTTTTTACAGCCAATTGTAGGATTTGTTACAGTTGCAGGTTTTACAGAGGCATATGCAAATTGATGGCCAGAATTTAACAAGCACCATTAGCAATGCTGAGAGTCATGCAATGTACTATGGTGACATTCAGATTTAAACCTCATGCCCCTGGAGTACCAGGTGATTATCTCCGAGAGAACAAATGAGAGCTTCCTCTCAACCATTCCATTGTGCAACATTGTTCAATTTGACTGCCTCTGGGGAATTTTTCACCTCCAGATTTTTTTTCTCTTTTTGGCAGAGTTTGAACCCTCTGGTGCCAAACTACTAAAAGTTCATTATTCTCCTGGTACAACTACTTCTGAACGCAAGGAGAGTGGCCAGAAATCTCAAGCACAAGCTAATCTCAAGAGCTTTTTCCATCTAGTTTTGACAGTTCTAATGACCCAGGTAAGCGATTCAGTTTGGAGGCATTTAACCCACTCTCTGAACCTTTTGATTCATGCATGAACAATAACATTCATTTCCCCTAATTTTTGTCTTTGTCTAGTTTTAATTTTATCTGCCCCTCAAGCCTAATTTAGCTTCATTTTTCTCTCTGTGTTCATAATTCTTCATATATTTCCTCCTAAGCTAACTGAGCAACTGCAATTGCTCTCAGAACTTTTTAGTCCAATTTTCTGGGTAGAAATTTTGTGAATAATTCTTAGCATCTACTAGCAACAATCTTCTAGTTTGAGAATCCACCATTGCTCTTCATTTTTTTCTGTCTCCCAATCACTTTATGCTAAAGTAAGACTCTTACTAATATTGTATACTTTTGGAATGTATTAAGAATATAGTAAATGCTTACTATATGTCAAGAACTGTGCTAAGTCCAGGGATAGATACAAGGTAATCATATCAGACACAATTCTCATGCCACCCAGGGCTCATAGTTTGGGTGAGTAGACAGATTAAAGGAAGAAACTGAAACCAGTCCATTTGGCTCATTTTTATCAGCAGGTGGTTAGATCTGGTGGAAAGAGCTGCTGAAATCAAAGGATAAAATGAAGTCTTTACATTACTTCTAGAATTCTATTATATATTTTTTGCATACCCATAACTGGGGATGAGCTGAAAATTTGTTGCAGATGAAATTATTTGCACCAGATTGCATTGTCCACTCCAAATCCATGCACTGTATCCTCGTATACTGAGGATATGGTACTTCTGCAGGAGTCAGCTGCTTAGCAAGAATGACTTTCCTAGTCACATTTGGGACAGAATTAGCCAAATGAATAGCAGACCTTGAGTTGTTTTGGGTTGAAGGGCTTTGAAAGGTAATTAGATGTTAAAGAAGATAATAGTAAAAGCAGACCTTTCCAGAGAAGGTATGATTTATTGGTGGGACTGAGTATTGAGTAGCTAGGACTCAATTGTAATTCAGGCCTTGGTCTATAGTACAAAGAGAATATTGTTGATAAATCCTGTGGTGATTTAAAAGAGCAATATTGATTTCTAATTAATTAAAAGAATATACTTGGCCAGGCTTAAATCACAAACTCAATATCATTGCGGAAGGTTTTTTTTATCACAAATCTAGGTACTATTTTTTTGTTTCCCTCAGCAGTTCTGGAGCCTGTTTTTATTCGGTACACTGCGGTCTCTGCCTCGGTAGTATGTACCCCATAGCTTCTTTCATCTAATATCGCCCACATATTGAAGCACCTGGCCAGGTGAATTTTGCAAATTTCATAAGTAAGCCTCAGAGAATGTACAAAGATGAAGTGAAGACTGTTCTGGAAGTTTCATTAAGTTGATATAAATCATAAATTTTATTGAGGAAATTAACAATTTAAAATGTCTCAGTGTGAAAGTCAGTTTGATAATCACTAGCTTCAGTATTGACATCATTTAATATGCTTGTTGTTTTGCTGATATAAGCAACCTAGAAAGTTCATTGCTGGAAAACTGATGAGGGCAGATGCGAGGGAAATAAAAAACTTTAAAAGTCCAACCACCTAAAATAGAATAGATTTCCCATTTCAGTGGAAGAAAACCCATCTTTTGATCTATCATTTATATTTTGGAAACTAAGACATTCTGCCTTCATCCTTTTACCCTGTCTTCTCCCTGTTAATAAGTAATATCATTTGTAATCTAGCTTTCTTCATAGCTCATATAGATACCCTGTATGACTCCCTTGAGAAATGAAAGGCTGCAGGGAAACCTTTGCTCTTTGGATTCCTCCAATTAAAATATTAGTTTGTGAGATGGCCCTCCCCTGACTGGTTTCCTAGGCAGGCTCTGACTGGTGAGCAAATCTGCCTGTTGAGTGCTCACCACAACTAGGCCTTATCTTAATGGTGGAAAAATCTGCTGCAATGCTGCAATGAGGCAACCACTTCTGGTTCTGAACCCAAAGTGTGATGGACCTTCAGCATACTCTGTATCTTCCTTCTTAGGGCAGCAGGTACTCCATTTCCCAGGTCTCTTGACTACCAGTCTCTTGTTCTTTCAATAATGAAAGCAAAAACTCTGGGAGAATGGAAATCAGAAACTGTAGGAGGTGGGAATATTAACTCATTCAGTCAATCATATTTATTGAATACTTACTGTGTGCAGAGCACTATATTAAGCACTTGGAAAGTACAATTTGGCAACAAATGGAGACAATCCCTACCCAACAACGAGCTCACAGTCTGGAAGGGGAGGGGGAGACAGACAACAAAGCAGAACAAAACAAGTAGATAGGCATCAATAGCATCAATACAAATAAATAGAATTATAGATATATACACATCATTAATAAAGTAAATAGAATAATAAATATGTACATATATACACAAGTGCTTTGGGATGGGGAGGAGGGTAGAGCAGAGGGAGGAAGTTGGGTGATGGGGAGGGGAGGAGAAGCAAAGGAAAAGGGGGGCTCATGTGATCACTGGAGTTTTGGGTAGAAGGGAAGAGAGTCTGGCAGAGTTTCGTTGCTGTTTGTAATGTGATAATAAACTACAAATAGGTTGGAGGGAAAGCAGAAAATATTCTCCACCCAAGGGCCACCCCAGGGAACCTTCCTGGAAGCCTTTCTTCACTCATGCAACCCTACAAAAACCTCATGGCTTTCTTTCTGACTGGGAGCAATGTGTGATAGTGTGTCAAATGTCATAGCTTAACACACATTCTAGCTGCAACCTCACTAGAGGCTCACAACTAACTGAATGAAGCTCCCCTCCTGTCTTCTGGCCTGGATTTAGATAAAAACATTCTAAAATAATGTCCAGCTCCTTTGTGTCCCCATTCATTTATTTCTTCTTCTTTGGTTCAGCAAGATTAGAGAGAGGAGAGATAAGATGGAGGCAATCTGGAATCCTGATTTTCAGTTTAATGTAAAGGTTTGAATATAGGTCACACTGTTGGACTGGTCTAGAAGTCAAATGTAGCACCTGCAGTAAGATCGCATCTGAACAGCCATAAAAATAAAGATGAACATGTCAGCTGCTCTGTATACTCTTACTTTGATCTGCATGTTGATGCCTTAGTGAGGACAGACTGTATGAGAATATCAAAATTCACCTAAGGCATCTTGTTTGGAGGTAAGTGGTTTAAAATGAGGGCAGTGAGATAGGAGTTTTGGGAAGAGGACAGGGAGAGAAAGGAACAGTGATACTAAAGAATGATGTTCATGAATAAGGTTTAAATTGGAAGGTGATATCAATCAATCAATTTTTATTTACTGAGTGCTTACCATGTGCACAGAACTATACTAAGCATTTGGGGGTTCACAATATAGCAGAGTATTGCTAGAGTTCAGGCAAGGATCACAACCTTAATTTTTTAACATACTATGCTGGATTGGATATTAATATCAGAAGTGGGCAGATGTTTTTCCTGCTAATAGGATCTCTACTGAATGAAAAGATTTATCATAGACTGAGGATAATGATAATCTTGGCCCCAACTTCCTTTCTGCTTTAACTTCATGTTAATTTCATGTTAATGAGGCTATTTTATGGGTTTAGAACATGCATGCCACTTTAAAGATAAGGTTATATTTTCCTTCCCCTCTTCACTTGTGTATCTCATCTATGTTAAGACCTCCTTTTTGAAGACTCCAGGAATTCAGATCTTGGAATAAAGATTTTGATGTGCAAAGCAGAATGAGATTTTCACCGACCCTTCCCAGTTCAGGTAAGCAACTATTCGATTATCTGCTATTCAAGGAAAAGAGGAATAATTGCAAACTTGCCTCTTAAGAAAATTCACATTTCTTCATTCAATTTCCCAAATGTGACTTTGAAACCTGCTGACAAAATCAGGAATCGTAAATGGAAATGCCCTGGTCACAGTCTTCTAGTGCAGGGAGAGAGCACTTCAAAGTTGCTTGAAATTTGGTTTGAATTCACAGTTTCTGCAAAATCCTGAACATTTTAATAGTTTATATTTAATGTGATGTTGAAGCAGAACTGAATTCTAATCAGGTGGCAAATTTCCTGGAATAAATAATGAAGTGTACCACCTTCATTCAGGAAAGGTACACTGATCTACATTAGCTTATATGCTATTGCTTCTTCTTACCTCTAAATTATTTTAGATTTTGTCTCCCTTGTTAGATTGTAAGTTCATTGAAGGTAGGGATCATATGTACCATCTCTATTTTGCTCTCCCTAGTGCTTAGAATAGTCTTCTTCATATAATAAGTGCTCAATATATATTATTGACTGATTGCCTGCCAAGGACAAGAAGGACTTTTAGAGGCTCTTTCCTCCATCCTTCATCGAGAGGATTTGTTGAGCAATTAAGGTGTGCCTAGCACTATTCTAAACACGTGGGAAAAGACAGTACGACAAAATAGGTAGTCACAATCCCTGTTGTACAATTTGGCAATGTATAGAGACGGTCCCTACTCAACAATGGACTCACAGTCTGGAAGCAGGTACTGTGGGGTTGGGGTTGGGGCAAATATCAAATGTCCAAAAGTCATGGATTCAAATGCATAGATAATGAAGAAGGGAGAGAGAACAGGGGAAAAAGGGCTTAATCAGGGAAGACCTATTGGAGGAGATGTGTGTTCAACAATGCTTTGAAGGTGGAGAGACTGGTGGTCTGGTGTATATGGAAGCAGTGGTAATTCCAGGCCAGGGGGAGGATGTGGGAAAGTTGTCTGTGGTGAGATAGATGAGATCCAAGTACGGTGAATGATCTGGGGCTAGAGGAGCAGAATGTTCAGGCTGGGCTGCACTAGGAGATTAGCAAAGCGAGGTATGATGGGGAGAGCTGAGTGCTTTAAAGCCAACAGTAAGGAGTTTCTGTTTGATGCAAAGGTGGATGGGCAGCCACTAGAAGTTCATGAGGAGTGGAGGAACCGAAACTGAATGCTTTTATTGATAAATGATCTGTTCAGCAGAGTGAAGTACGGATTGGAGTGGAGAGAGACAGGAGGTGGGGAGGTCAATGAGAAGACATATGCAGTAGTCAAGGTGGGATAGGATAAGTGCTTTGATCAGCATGGTAGCAGTTTAGATGGCCAGGAAAGGGCAAATTTTAGCAGTGTTGTGAAGGAAGAACCAAAAGGATTTGGTGACAGATTGAATATGTGGGTGGAAGGAGAGAGATGAATCCAGGACAGCACCCAGGTTACAGGCTTGAGAAATAGGGTGGTATAAGGAGATGTACTTAAATGCCATGGGGCTGGGAGCAGGTAATCAAAGTGTTTTGTTTTTTCTTTATAGTATTTGTTAAGTGCTTACTATGTGTCAGGCACTGTACTAAGCACTGGAGTACAGGCAAGCTAATCAGGTTGGACACAGCCCAGGTCCCACATGGAGCTCACAGTTTTAGTCTCCATTTTACAGATGAAGTAATTAAGGCACAAAGAAATTAAGTGACTTTCCCAAGGTCACAGAGCAGACAAGTGGTGGAGTCAGAATTAGACACAGGTCCTTCTGACTCCCAGAACCATGATCTATCCACCAGGCCATGCTGCTTAAGGCAAGTGCTTAAGGAGCAGAGATCCAGGTATGTAGGTGATGCAACATGGGGTTTAAATAAGGTCAAGAAATGAGAGGCTACTCAGGGAAAGTTCTTGTAGGAGGAGTGATTTCAGTAGGGTTTGAAAATGAGGATAATAATGATAACATTTGTTAAGCGCTTACTATGTGCGAAGCACTGTTCTAAGCACTGGGGGGGATACAAGGTGATCAGGCTGTCCCATGTGGGGCTCACAGTCTTAATCCCCATTTTACAGACAAGGTAACCAAGGCTCAGAGAAGTTAAATGACTTGCCCGAGGTCACACAGCAGACAAATGGCAGAGCCAGGATTAGAACCCACAACCTCTGACTCCCAAGCCCAGGCTCTTTTGGTTTGTCAGACTGTCCTAGGGAAAGCAGGAATAAGGTGTGTGGGGGTATAACAGCTTCCTATGTCTGGGAATGAGCAATTTCTATCATTTCTACCTTAAACCTTGTCTTGTGTTTTCCATTTTTTACATTATTTCTTAAATTCAATTTCTCATCTTATTAGGACTAATTAAAGGACCATATTTCAAAATTAAATATGCTCATTATCTGGCATAAATGAGTTAATGTCACCCAATATATCCTGCCATCTGCCTTGAAAAAGGCACAGGAGTTTTTCTGATCTTGTTTTTCACTTTGTGGTCTGCCACATCTATATGTAGTCATACACATTTCAATAAAATAAAAGGTGTTGGCAAATGTGTTCCAAAAGTGTATTTAGCTTTATAGACTCACACAAATATCTTAAAAATTCATTGTAATGAACAAGGTACAAAAACATTTCTACTGATGCTTAAAAATGTTTTAATTTGGGATATTTTACAAGATTGAGCTGTTTTACAAAGAACATAACTTTGTGTTTATTTATGACCCAAAATATAGTTGACAATTTGAATAAAAACATAATTTCTTAGTTATTTCAGTGTTTTTGATAGTTTTCTCCAGAACTTAAGGGAACTTACTTGTATTTTTAATTAAGGCCACCGTATTTTAAATTTAATTCGAGTCCCATTTGGGACGAGAACAGTGTTCTTCCTGAATTATCTCGTAACTATCCCAGCACTTAGTACAGTGCTTGTCACATAAAAAGCACTTAACAAAAATACCAGTCGATAAATCAGTTGTACTTATTGAGCACCTAATGTATGTACAGCACTGTACTAAGCACTTAGGAGAGTACAATGTAACAGAATCAGCAGACATATTCCCTGCCCACAACAAGCTTACAGCCTAAATGGGAAGACAGACATTTACATGAATACATAAATTATAGCTATTTAGATAAGTGCTGTGGGGCTGAGGGAGAGGTGAATAAAGTTTGCAAATCCAAGTGCAAGGGCAACACAGAAGGGAGTGGAAGAGGAGGAATTGAGGGCTCATTCTGGTAGTTAGGGCAAGCATCACCAGATTATCAGTCCACCATAAGGAGAAAAGATATCAAAATGCCCAGTTTTGAGGCTTAATTCAAAAGGAACGGGCTGAAATGTGGGAGACTGGGTATAGCAGTGAAATTCTGGGTAGGTGGTAGGACTCCATCTAATGCTACAACCAGAAGCCTGCTGGTTTCTCTACAAAAGCATGCAATGTCATTTCAAAATGGATGTGTTTCAACCCCTTGGCCCCAGACCCAAGCCTGCTGATCTTGCTAACCAATTATCTGCCTTTGCTGTCTTCCATAGGATGTATCCCGAACTTTTGGGGTGAAAAAAAACTATGCATCCTTTGTCTACTCCTGGGAGAGGGCATAGGTAACCCATTCTTGAACACATTTGAGATCATCAGGGGTGATACTCGGATTTTTATGTCTTTTATGCTTTTACCATTACCATACTAGCTACACTAGGTACTTGGAAAGCATACATTCATAAAGCATGATTCCTGTCCTGGATTTATTTACCATCTTATGGAGAAGACATGCAGATATAAATTGTATAAGGGACCTGGTGGAAAGGCAAAACATCTAACCAGATTCTTCATCCAATTATCCTGACGTTTAGCAAATAATCAGTCTACCCTAAATCACCGTGGGAAATGAAACTTTTATCTAGGGGTTGAGTTTGGGTTTGATAGAATGAGGCTCTTGATATTTGGATGGATTAAGCAGCATAAAGGGTTTAGGCCTGCAGGGGGTGAGGGAGATGGTTGCTATTGATCCAGCATCGTTTTTTTGTATGTTCTAATGAAGTGAATTCTAGAGACAACAGCAGGAGGAGGTCATGTGGAACTCTGGACAGGATTAACTGCTACCGGAACAGGTTGGAAAAAACATGGATTCTGCTTAACGCTAACCGATAGATCAAACCCCATCCAAGCAAGGGGCTGCTAAGCCGCTGATCACTTCCATAGTTAATGGAAGGACATTGATGAGAGGCAGAGGATCAGGATGTTTCACAATTGATATAGATGCAGTGTGCAGCAGCATGAGAAACTTAGAGAAGCAGCATGGTTTAGAGGATAGGGAATGGGCCTGGGAGCCAGAAAAACCTGAGTTCTAATCCCAGCTTTGTCACTTATCTGCTGTGTGGTCTTGGGCAAATCACTTCACTTCTCTATGCCTCGATTCCTCATGTGTAAAATAGGGATTAAGACTGTGAGCCCCATGTGTCTAACCTGATTTGTTTGTATTTACTCCAACATTTAGTACAGTGCCTGGCACATAATAAGGTTTTAACAAATACCATTAAAAAAAAAGAAAATGCATATGGTAGAACCTTCAGCCAAAGTGTCCGGGCTGATGATAGATCTAGGGAGGTCAGGGTTTGCTAATAATAATAATAATAATAATAATAATAATAATAATAGTATTTGTTAAACACTTACTATATGCCAGTCACCATACTAAGTGCTGGAGAGGGGCAAGGGAATACAAAGAAATCAGTTTGAGGAGACACAGTCACAGTCCCTGTCCATTCATGCCAGGGCTGCATAAATTGATCAATCAATTGATCAATGGTATTTACTAAGTGCTTACTATGTGCAGAGCACTGTACTAAGTGCTCAGGAGAGTACAGTGCAACAGAATTAGCAGACACATTCCCGATCCATAATGAGCTTACAGTCTGAATAGTGAGAGAAAAAAGATATGCCAGGACTATCAGGTAGCTTTTGACTTTGGATGATTCCTGAAAAATTTCAGGGTACCAGACACAAAACAAAGATGGGTCTGCATTTGTCAATTTCTTCAATCAATCAATCATTTATTGGAAGAAATGTCATCACCAGCAGTATTGTCTGAATAACAAAGCTTCATTCTCTGGGTACAGTTTCACTTCCCAGCAGAGCTCTGTATTAAGTGCTTGGGAAAGTATAATATGGTAGAGTAGGCAGATAAGATCCCTGCCCACAAGGACTTTTACAGACTAGATGATGGTGCAGTTTCTGATCAACGTAATAGCTGATCAGCTGAAGATGGCTTTTACAACGCCACTGAAGAGGATGGCATTTTGTCCAAAATATTCAATTGCCCTTAGAACTGGATCTAGTAGGGATGGAATTAATCAGGGTTTAGAGCCAGAGATGGGTGAGAAATTTTCAAACAAGGGTTATAAACAGGTTGACATGAAATAGTGTCAAAATGATGTCTCAACAGCCATACTTATTAATGGTATTTTTTAAGTACTTACTTTGTGCTAGGCACTGTACTAAGCACTGGAGAAGATACAAACTAATCAGCATGGAGATGGTCACTGTGCCCTGTGGGGCTCACTGTCTTAATCCTTTCCTTCTTCTCCTCCACTTTCTCCTTCTCCCTTCTTCCTTCTCTTCCTCCTTCTTCTTCTCCTCCTTCTTCTCCTTCTTCTTGTTATTATGGTATTTGTTAACTGCTTACTTTGTGTCAAATAATGGGCTAAGTGCTGGGGTAGATTCCAGATACTCAGATTGGACGCAACCCTGGACCCACCTGAGGTTGTCTGTGGAGGACTTAATCTTCATTTTATGGATGAGGTAACTGAGATACAGAGAAGTAAACTGACTTGCCCAAGGTCACACAGCAGAAATATGGTGGAGCCGGGATTAGAACCCAAGTCCTCTGACCCCCCAGGCCCGTGCTCTTTTCACTAGGCCACTATGCTTCCCCATTCCCTTACAAACACAGTGTTAACTCTGATTGGCAAAGGGACATAAAAAACATACACCCTCGTTTATTCAGCCCAGCAGAGATGACTATCTCCCATTGAAAGCTCAGATGGCTGCAATTTCACTACCCGCAGCGTTGTCTTTCAATAAGGAAGGTTTGCTTCCCCTTCTCTCCTTCTACTGCCCAGCCCGCACCCTCCGCTCCTCTGCCGCTAATCTCCTCACTGTACCTCGTTCTCGCCTGTCCCGCCGTCGCCCCCGGCCCACGTCATCCCCCGGGCCTGGAATGCCCTCCCTCTGCCCCTCCGCCAAGCTAGCTCTCTTCCTCCCTTCAAGGTCCTGCTGAGAGCTCACCTCCTCCAGGAGGCCTTCCCAGACTGAGCCCCTTCCTTCCTCTCCCCCCTCGCCCCCCCTCCATCCCCCCATCTTACCTCCTTCCCTTCCCCACAGCACCTGTATATATGTATATATGGTTGTACATATTTATTACTCTATTTATTTATTTATTTATTTATTTATTTTACTTGTACATTTCTATCCTATTTATTTTATTTTGTTGGTATGTTTGGTTCTGTTCTCTGTCTCCCCCTTTTAGACTGTGAGCCCAGTGTTGTGTAGGGACTGTCTCTATGTGTTGCCAATTTGTACTTCCCAAGCGCTTAGTACAGTGCTCTGCACATAGTATGCGCTCAATAAATACGATTGATTGATTTGCTGTCTGTATGCAATCTCAGTTCCCAGCCCTCTCTACCAATGCTGACATTCAGCTTGTTCTCCTAATTGACAAAGAGCACTTCATATTTTTCTTCCATTGAGTCCCCCTCCTACACCTCACTGCCTCTTGGGTGGTCCTTGAGCTCTTCCCAGAATCTGGGAAGGATAACAGAGGGAGAGACTACAATTGGTCCCATCAAGTGAAAACATACCATCTGTTCAACTGCAGCCTAAGTCTTCCCAGCCCCGCATTGCTGAACTTTATCTAGGAGGACTAGTAGCAATTTCATTCTGGTCTAAGAAATCTGATATTGTTATTTTGTTTTTTAAAAAACGTCTGATGTTGGGTTTGTTTGAAGTGCTGTTATGTTAGGACATTACAGACAGGAACAATATTCCTGACCCTCAATCAGAACTTAGACCTGGATCAGCATTTTACAAAGAGAGGGGGAGCAGAATGATCAGAGGCCCAGCTCCTCAGGGTCCCAACTCCACGTCAAGTGGAGATGTAGGAGTGGGTGTTTCTTCCTCTAGCCCAATATCCAAGAAGCAGTATGATCTAGTGGATAGAGCACGGGCCTGAGAGTCAGAAGGAACTGGGTTCTAAGTCCACTTCCACCACTTGTCTGCTGTGTGACCATGGGCAAGTCATTTTACTTCTCTGTGCCTCAGTAACCTCATCTGTAAAATGGGGATTAACAAACAATATTAATAATAATAATCATGGTATTCATTAAGTGCTTACTATGTGCTGAGCACTGTTCTAAGTGAGACTGTGAGCTCTATGTTGTACAGGAACTGTGTCCAACCTGATTATCTTGTATCTGCCCTAGTGCTTAGTACAGTGCCTGGCATGTACCGAGTGCTTAACAAACATTAAGAGAGAGATATCTTGGCGGATGTGTGGAGGGAGGGCATTCCAGGCCAGGGGAAGGATGTGGGCCAGGGGTCGATGGCGAGACAGGCGAGAATGAGGTACTCTGAGGAGTTTAGCAGCAGAGGAGCGGAGGGTGCGGGCTGGGCTGTAGAAGGAGAGAAGGGAAGTGAGGTAGGAGGGGGCGAGGTGATGGAGAGCCTTGAAGCTGAGCGTGAGGAGTTTTTCCTTGATTCATAGGTTGATAGGCAACCACTGGAGATTTTTGAGGAGGGGAGTAACATGCCCAGAGCATTTCTGTACAAAGATAATCTGCGTAGCAGAGTGAAGTATAGACTGAAGCCGGGAGAGACAGGAAGATAAGAGATAAGAGAGGAGGCTGATGCAGAAATCCATTGGGACAGAATGAGAGATTGAACCAGCAAGGTAGTGGTTTGGATAGAGAGTAAAGGGCAGATCTTGGTGATGTTATGGAGGTGAGACCGGCAGGTTTTGGTGATGGGGATTGGTTGTGTGGGGTGAATGAGAGAGTGGAGTCGAGGCTGACACCAAGGTTGTGGGCTTGTAAGACGGGAAGGATGGTAGTGCTGTCTACAATGATGGGAAAGTCAGGGAGAGGGCAGGGTTTGGCAGGGAAGATAAGGAGCTCAGTCTTGGACATATTGAGCTTTAGATGGTGGGCAGACATCCAGATGGAGATGTCCTGAAGGCAGGAGGAGATACGAACCTGGAGGGAGGGAGGGAGAGCAGGGGCAGAGATGTAGATTTGGTTATCATCAGCATAGAGATGATAGTTGAAGTCATGGGAGCGAATGAGTTCACCAAGAGAGTGACTGTAGATAAGAGAACAGAAGGGAACCAAGAACTGACCCTAGAGGAACCCCTACAGAAAGGGGAGGGGAGGAGGAAGAGGAGCCAGCAAATTCACTCCTTTAGGCCCCTCAGACATAATTTAGTGGTTATTTTCCATTTTCCCTTAGACTTTATGCTCGTGGTAGGCTGGTAATGTGTCTGCCAACTCTGTTGTATTGTATTCTTCCAAGCACTTAAGAAGCAGCATGGCCTCCTGGGAAGAATGCAGGCCTGGGAGTCAGAGGACCTGTGTTCTAATCCTAACTCCACCACTTACCTGCTGTGTGACCTTGGGAAAGTTACTTTTCTTTCTTTCTCAGTTCCCTCATTTGCAAAATGGGGATTCAAATTCTTTTCTCCCTCCTACTTAGAATGTGAGCCCAATATGGCACCTGATTATCCTATATAATAATGATGGCATTTGTTAAGCACTTACTATGTGTGAAGCACTGTTCTAAGCACTGGCGGGGGGGGATGCAAGGTGATCAGGTTGTCCCACATGGGGCTCATAGTCTTAATCCCCATTTTACAGATGAAGTAAGTGACTTGCCCAAAGTCACACAGCTGACAAGTAGCAGAGCTGGGATTAGAACCCATGACCTCTGACTCCCAAGCCCGTGCTCTTTCCACAGAGTCACACTGCTTCTCTTCCTATACCTACCCCAGTGCTTAGTACAATGCTTGGTACATAATAAATGCTCAACAAATATCACAATTGCAGTGCTCTGCACACAGTAAGTGCTCAATATATATCAATGATTGATTTTTTTCCCATCAAGTCTGGGTGAGGGACTGTGTTTCCCCCCTATCCACGTGACTGAGTGGATATAAATGACATTTATAAGGATAAGTTTCTGTAGGACTTGCTATATGCTAAGTGCTGGGGTTGATATAAGAGAATCAGCTCCGATACAATCTCTGTCCCAAATGGGGCTCATCACCTAAGAGGTAGGAAGAACAGGTGGATTATCTCAATTTTTTCAAATGAAGCAACTGAGGCAGAAAGGGATTCAGTATCTTGCCCAAGATCAAACAGTAGACTAGTAGCACAAGCTACTAGCACACATCCAAGCTGTCACCAAAACCTGCCGGTTTCAGCTCCGCAACATTGCCAAGATCCGCCCTTTCCTCCCCATCCATACCGCTACCCTGCTCATTCAAGCTCTCATCCTATCCTGTCTGGACTACTGCATCAGCCTTCTTTCTGATCTCCCATTCTCGTGTCTCTCCCCACTTCAATCCATACTTCATGCTGCTGCCCAGATTATCTTTGTCCAGAAACGCTCTGGGCATATTACTCCCCTCCTCCAAAATCTCCAGTGGCTACCAATCAATCTGCACATCAGGCAGAAACTCCTCACTCTTGGCTTCAAGGCTCTCCATCACTTCGCCCCCTCCTACCTCACCTCCCTTCTCTCCTTCTACAGCCCACCCCGCACCCTCCGCTCCTCTGCTGCTAATCTCCTCACCGTACCTCGCTCTCACCTGTCCCGCCATCGACCCCCGGCCCACGTCATCCCCCGGGCCTGGAATGCCCTCCCTCTGCCCATCCACCAAGCTAGCTTTCTTCCTCCCTTCAAGGCCCTACTGAGAGCTCACCTCCTCCAGGAGGCCTTCCCAGACTGAACCCCTTCCTTCCTCTCCCCCTCATCCCACTATCCATCCCCCCATCTTACCTCCTTCCCTTCCCCACAGCACCTGTATATATGTTTATATGTTTGTACATATTTATTACTCTATTTATTTATCTATTTATTTTACTTGTCCATATCTATTCTATTTATTTTATTTTGTTAGTATGTTTGGTTTTGTTCTCTGTCTCCCCCTTTTAGACTGTGAGCCCACTGGTAGGGACTGTCTCTATATGTTGCCAAATTGTACTTCCCAAGCGCTTAGTACAGTGCTCTGCACACAGTAAGTGCTCAATAAATACGATTGATGATGATGACAAGATCCCAGGTAGCTTGACCTCCAGATACACTAACCAAAGAGTAATTGAGCCATTAAGGAAAAAGATGGTAAAGCAAAGGGATCAATCAATCACTGTGTGGCATTTTTTGAGTGCCTACTCTGTGCAGAGTACTGTACTAAGCACTTGGAAGAGTACAGTGTAACAGAGTTGGTAGACATGTTCCCTGCCCACAGTGCGTTCACAGCCTAGAGTCAATTCTTGTCATCCATTCTGTGAAATCATTATTAATCATATCCTGATTGGAACACCCCTCCTGAATCCCCTTTCCCCTACACCTCACCCACCCCCTCCTCGCCTCCTCAGATTATAGGGATAAAATTCAGAGAGGGGCTGCTGCTGCTGGGAAATGCTGAAGGAGAATCAGTAGGATGGCTTCAATTAGAATGTATAAGCCCAGGTTAATGGAAGTTTGAGAAACTTCCATTTTCATTTATCTCAATCAATCAATTCTATTTATTGAGTTCTTACTGTGTGTTGAGCACTGTACTGGGCATTAAATTAATTAGCTAGCAATGGTATTTGTTAAGTGCTTACTATGTGTCAGGCACTGTACTAAACTCCTGGGTTGGACACCATCCCTGTCCCACATGGGGCTCACAGTCTCGATCCCCATTTTACAGATGACATAACTGAGGCCCAGAGAAGTGAAGTGACTTGCCCAAGGTCACACAGCAGACAAGTGGCAGACCCAAGATTAGAACCCATGACTTTCTGAGTCCCAGGCCTGGGCTTTAGCCACTATGCCATACTGCATAAGCACTTAGTACAGTGCTCTGCATACAGTAAGCGCTCAATAAATACAATTGATTGATTTGGAAGAATAGAATTCTATAGACATGGTAGACACTATTCCTGTCCACAAAGAGCTTCCAGGCTAGAGGGCAAGACAGACATTCAAGTAAATAACAGAGATGGGGAAGGATATATACCAAAGTCTTGTGGGACTGGGGGCGGGATCAAAATCAAATGTTTAAGGGGTACAGATCCAAGAGCATGGACAAATAGAGGACAAGAGGGCTTAGTCGGGGAAGACCTTTTGGAAGAAGTGTGATTTTAGTGGGGCTTTTAAGGTGGGAAGAGAGGAAATATGTCAGATCAGAAGGGGAAGGGATTTCCAGACCAGAGGGAGGATATGGGCAAGTGGTCAGCAGCAGGATAGATGAGATCAAGGTACAGTGTGTAGGTTGGCTTTAGAGGAGCAAAGTGCATGGGTTGGTTTATAGTGGATCAATGAGGTAAGGTAGGAGGGGAAGGGCTAGCTGATTGAGTGCCTTAAAACTGATGGTAAAGGGTTTCAGTTTGATGTGGGTGTGGATGGGAAACCATTGGAAGTTTTCGAGGAGTTAGAGTGTGAGTACAATATCCATTATGGAATTCCAGTAAAAGTCCTTTTATTTTGTTTGGTTTTATTTTTTAATGGTGTTTGTTAAATACTTACTGTGTGTCAGGAACTGTTCAAGTGCCGGGATACATATACGTTTATCAGGCTGGAAAAAATCCCTGTCCCACATAGGGCTCACTCTGAATTGGAGGGAGGAGAATTTAATCCTCATTTTACTTATGAGGAAATTGAGGTACAGAGAAGTTAAGTGATTTGCCCAAGGTCACATAGCAAGCAATTGGCAGAGCGGGGATTAGAACACCTCAGGCCACGCTGCTTCTCTAAGGTTCACCAAGTTAATATAACCGTACAGTACAGGTATGTGGGAAATCCAGAAATCCTTCTTGAAAAGTAGTTTCTAAAAGAATTTTGAGTTGATAAGTTTTTTGTTTTGTTTTTCTTTAGTTGCTGAAAAAATCATGTCAAGGTGGTCAAGGCTTATTTCAGTGGGGAAAGGAATGAGGCTTTAAAATTTACATTCTATTGATTTTCTTGTTCAAGGAATATAATGCTAAGACCAAGCAAATGTTAGTAATTGATTTTCACTCTTTGAGCATATGCTTACCCAGCAAAAGATCAGAAGGTTTCTAGATTAGTTAAGTGTTGTGGGAGATGTGTTTTGTGCATAAAAAATGATCATTCAATGGACCCTTTCAACAAGGAAAAGTGCAAGATGGAGATTTAAGACTATGTTATTGAAAGGATAACAAGAGTTAGGAAATCAACTGCCATTTACATCTTGTATAGGCTCTAGTTTGGGAGCATTCACCAGAATTATTTAATGTAGGAATTTAGAATGGGGAGAGTCATGGTGGAAATCAGAAAATTAGTATTTCAAAGGCTGTGTAATTAATGATTGGTGTTATTTTTGCTCTCATCTGAGTCTATTTCCAAATTTTAGGAAATTATGACTCTTGATGCTTTGCCGGAGGAAACGACTGAACTTAGCTTCCTCATCTGTTGTGGATCCATCCATCAACCATGAAAGATGTTAGTGAAAAACAACTGAATTATGTTCCTGAAAAAAAATAAAAATAAAAAAAGATTCAAGTGACAGTCAGACATAGTAAACCTTGAAAATATTCGAGTTTCTAAAAATAACTCATGATCAATTAGTTAAGTGATGATTTTGTGCCAAACAATGTCCAGTTCACTCTGGAGAAAACACAAAATATTCAGATCAGAATGATTTCAGAAAAGCCAAAGGTCTGATTCCCTGCATCTAGTTCAGACTTTCTGATCTGAATGTCTTATATCTATTCCATTGCTTAGCACAGTGCGTGACACATGGCTTGTCTGGGGGGGGCGGGGGAGGGGCACAGAGCAGGCCAGTATCAGATCAGGTCTCATGGCTTCCAGTCCTATGCTCTTTGCACTAGGTCATTATTCAAAGATGTGACATTTAGTGGAGGACCTGGAAGAAGAGGAGGGATGTGGTCTGAGTCCTTGATGGGGAGGAATTTTTATGCAAGAGACTGGATGATATGTTAGAGACAGGAGAATCACTTCTCTGCTGTGTGACCTTGGGCAAGTCACTTCACTTCTGTGCTTCAGTTATTTCATCAGTAAAATGGTCATTAAGACTGTGAGCCCTATGCAGGACAGGGACTGTGTCCAACTTGATTTACTTGTATTCACCCCAGCATGTAGTATAGGGCCTGGCACATAATAAGCACTTAACAAATACCACAATTATTATTATTATTAAGATAGGAACACTTAGATATAGAAGGAACAAAGAGTTTCAGCTGGGGTAAGGATCAGCAGAGAGCAGATAGGTAGGAGAAGTCAGCTGATTGGGAGTTTTGAAGCCAGTGATTCAGATTTTTGCTTTAGATGAGGTGAAATTTTAGATTTTCAAAGAAAAGAGTGATGTATTCTGAATGGCATTTTACAAAGATGATCCCTACATCTGAGGGTAGGGACAGACTAGAGAGGGTAGAAGCTTGAGCCTCTATTATCTGTGAATTTATCCCAACTCTTCTCTAAACTGTTCATTTTTTTTGGCCCACTGCTTCCCATGGTAATGGATTTTTTTGTGCCCGGCACCCACTGGGCAAAAAATCTTTTCTTTTCTCTGGGGTCGTTCAATCAATCAGAGAAGCAGAGTGTCTTAGTGGATAGAGCACAGGCCTGAGTGTCAGAAGGACCTGGGTCCTAATTCAAGTTCTGCCACTTGCCTGCTGTGTGACTTAGGGCAAGCCATTTAACTTATCTTTGCCTCAGTTAATTTATCTGTGAAGTGGGGAATAAAGACTGTGTGCCCCATTTGGGGACGGGATTGTATCCAACCTGATAAACTTGTATCTACAACAGGGCATAGTATAGTGGCTGGCTCATAGTAAGTGTTTAACGAATACCATAAAACAATGATTCAATAAATCAATCAATCTTATTTATTGAGCACTTACTGTATAAAGCGCTTGGAAGAGTACAATACAACAGAGTTAGCAGACATGATCCCTGCCCACCATGAGCTTAGTTTCAAGTGGGGGAACAAATATTAAAATGAATTTCAGACATGAACATAAGTGCCATGGAACTGAGGGTGGGGTGAGTAAAGGGTACACATCTAAGTGCAAGTGTGACACAGAAGGGAGAGGGAGTAGGAGAAATGAGGACTTTATAGGCTTTGAAGGTGGGGAAAGTAGTGGTCTGTCGGATATGAAGGGGGAGGGAGTTCCAGGCCAGAGGAAGGACATGGGAAAGGGGTGAGTGGTGAGTCAGATGAGATTAAAGTACAACGAGTTGGTTGGTGTAGGACGGGTGAAGGGACCATGCTGGGTTGTTGTAGGAAATCAACAGGGTAAGATAGGAGGGGGAAAGGTGATTGAAAGCACTGGAAGCAGCGTGGCTTAGTGGAAAGAGCATGGGCTTGGGAGTCAGAAGTCATGGGTTCTAATCCCGGCTCCACTACTTGTTAGCTGTGTGACTTTGGGCAAATTACTTCACTTCTCTGGGTGTCAGGCATTAAGACTGTGAGCCCCATATGGGACAACCTGATTACCCTGTATCTACCCCACTGCTTAGAACAGTGCTTGGCACATAGTAAACACTTAACAAATGCCATCATTATTATTATTGAGTGCTCTAAAGTCAATGGTAAGGAGTATTTGTTTGATGCTGAGGTGGATGGACAACCACTGAAGTTCCTTGAGGAGTGGGAAAACATGGACTGAATGTTTTTATAGAAAAAATTATCTGGGCAGCAGAGTGAGGTATGGATAGGAGTGGAGAGACTCAAGAAGCAGGGAGTACCAGGCAGGGTTTGAAGTGAGAAGTAGTAATCAGTGCTTTCTGGTTGCATAGCCCTACAGGAAGTGTCCATTTGACCCATATGCCTCAGTCCCTCAGTGCAGATGGTGGGAGCAGTATATCTGCCACTGCCCAGAGGGAAGCAGAATCCATCACTATCTGTCTGGCTTTAATTCATTCATTCAGTTGTATTTCCTGAGTGCTTACTGTGTGCAGAGCACTGTACTAAGTGCTTGGAAAGTACAATGGTTAATATTGGCAAAGCTTGAGAAGCAGCTTGACCTAGTGAAAAAAGCATGGGCTTGGGACTCATAATAATAATAATAATAATAATAATAATAATAATAATAATAATAATAATAATAATAATAATAATAATAATTGTTATTATTATTATTATGGTATTTGTTAAGAACTTATTATGTGCCAGGCATTGTAATAATGATAATAATGTTAATGGTATTTGTTAGGCACTTACTTTGCCAAACACTGTTCTAAGCACTATGGTAGATAGTAATCAGATTGTTCCACGTGGGGCTCACAGACTTAATCTCCATATTACAGATGAGATAACTGAGGCACAGAGAAGCGACTTGCCCAAAGTCACACAGCTGAGAAGTGGCAGAGCCAGGATTAGAACCCATGACCCACGATTCCCAAGCCAGTGCTCTTTCCACTAAGCCACGCCGCTTCTCACTGTACTAAGCACTGGGGTGGATCCAAGCAAATCAGATTGGACACATTTCCTGTCCCATGTGGGGCTCACGGTATCAATCCCCTTTTGACAGATGAGGTAACTGAGGCCCAGAGAAGTGAAGTGACTTGCTCAAGGTCACACAGACAAGTGGCAGAACTGGAATTAGAACCCATGACCTTCTGACTCACAGGAATCTATCCACTACACTATGCTGACCTGGGTTCTATTGCCGCCTCTGCCAATTGCTTGCTGTGTAACCTTGGGCAAGTCACCTAACTTCTCTGGGCCACAGTTTCTTTAACTGTGAAATGGGCATTCAATACTATTCCCTCCTACTTAGATGTGGGACAGTGACTGTTTCCAAACTGATTAAAATTTTATCTGCCCTAGCACTTAGAGCAGCGCTTGACACATAATAAGTGCTTAAAAGATATGAGAAAAACCTTCTCTTGCTTCCCAGGTGGCACTTTGAGGGTCACATGATCATCTCCCCCTTTTGCAAAGTCTTAACTCTTGACACTCAACTCCACTGGATTGGTTAGTTCAGGGCTGAGGGGTTACATGGAAATCATCATACTAAGCCCATCCCTAATAATACCAACCTCTTACTCCCACCCTCTGTCTCCTGCTTTCTCCATCTTCAAAGCCCTTCTTTAATCCCATTTCCTTCAGGAGGACTTCCCCGGTTAATCCCTCATCTTCCCTGTTTATATCCTCCTCAATTGCCACTCTAGCACTTCTACATCAAATACTTGGGTACTTATCCCTCTCCTCAAATTCATGGCTTTATACTCTATTGTTCACTTTGACTAGTAACTTATTTAGTATGTCTCCCCTGTGAGGTTGAAAACTCCTTGAGGACAGAGATGGTGTCTATTATTTCTATTGTACACACTTGAGTACTTTGTAGAATGCTCTGATTGATGACCTACTCTTTATAACAATGATTCAGATTTACAATGAACAGATGCAAAAGTCCTGCAGCCCCTCCTCTCATTTCCTAAATCCTCAACACAGTCTCTTCCATCTCATAGAATGTCTCTTAATGGCTGGAAAATCCATGGGAAGTGACCTTGACTAGGCACTCATTTCTCTCATTCACCCTGTTTTAATGGTATTTGTTAAGTGCTTACAATTCCAAGTGCTGGATAGACACAAGTTAAATCATGTTGAACACAGTCCCATCTATGTTTCCTATGCATTTGGATCTGCACCCTTTAAGAACCTGATATTCATCCCTCAGTCCCACAGCCTGTTGTGGGCAGGAAGTGTCTCTCTTTATTGCTGAACTGTATTTTCCAGAGCTTTGTTTGGTGCTCTGCACACAGTAAGCCCTCAATAAATACGATTGAATGAATGAATTAATTAATCAGTCAGTCATATTTATTGAGCACTTACTGTGTGCAGAGTATTGTTCAAAGCACTTCATTCATTCAATAATATTTTTTGAGCGCTTACTGTTTGCAGAGCACCGTACTGTTTGGGAAGTACAAGTCGGCAACATACAGATAGTCCCTACCCAACAACGGACTCACAGTCTAGAAGGGGGAGACAGACAACAAAACAAAACTTGGGAGACTACAATATAAAAGAGTTGGTAAACTCATTCCCTGTACCCAAAGAGCTTACAGTCTAAAGGGACTGTACATAAGTACATAACAATCAGTTGCATTTATTGAGTCCTTCTGTCAGCAAATACTGTACTAAGTGCTTGGGAGAGTACAGTAGAGTTGGTAGACATGTTTCCTGCCCATAGTGAGTTTACAGTCTAGAAGGGGAGACAGACATATATAAATGAATAAATTATGAATATGTGCCCAAGTGCTGTGGGGCTGAGGGAGGAGTAAATAAAGGGAGAAAATTCAAATGCCAGGGTGATGCAGAAGGGGTGGAAGAAGACCACATGAGGAAGGGAAGGTCTCTTGGAGGAGTTGTGCCTTCAATAAGCCATTGAAGGTGGGGAGAGTCATTGTCTTTTGGGTATGAAGAGGGAGGGCATACCAGGCCAAAGGAAGGATGTGGGTGAGAGTTCAGTGGCAAGATTGATGAGATGCAGGTACAATGAGTAGGTTGGTGTTAGAGAAGCGAAGTGTGAGGGCTGGATTATAGTAGGAGAGCAGCAAGGTTTGGCAAGGATGGGGCAAGGTCATAGATAACACTCCTTAAAGCCAGTGGTAAGGAGTTTATGTTTGATGTGCAGGTGGATGAGCAACCACTGGAGTTCTTGAGGAGTGAGGAAACATGGACTGAACATTTTTGTAGAAAAATTAACTGGGAAGCAGCAAGAAGTATGGACTGGAAGGGGAGAGATAGGAGGCAGGGAGGTCAGTAAGGAAGGTGATACAGTAGTCAAGGTGAGATAGGATACATTCTTGGATTAACTTGGTAGCAGTTCAGAGAGAGAGAAATGGGTGGATTTTAGTGATATTGTGAAAGTTGAGCTGTTAGGATTAGGTAACAGATTTAGTGACATATCCCTATACTCCTCCATTCCCCCATCAGTAATTTATTTTAATGTATGTCTCTGCCTTTAGAATGTGAGCTCCTTCTGGGTAGGGAATGTGTCTACCATCTCTACTCTTTTTTTTCTCTCAAGCCCATAATACAGTGCTTGGCACACAGTGCTCAATAAATACCATTGGCTAATTGAACATAAATACTATAATAGTACGAATGATTAAAAAAAGAGCAATACTGCCCTTGGGCCTTCCCAGACCCAGAGGGAAGAAAAGTCTCCTTTTCCTCTTTCCCACATTCTTCCCAAATGGATGAAAGTGGAAAGACAATTGAGCTAGGAACTATAAAACTGTGGGAGGGTAGCCAGGCAGGGAATCATCCTCAATTAAGTTATTCCCTAATTTTTTTGCTCACTAAGTGGATGTCTTCATTGATGTGTCCTGAGTGTTTAGTAGAGCATTTAAATTCAACTTAAGGGTGGGAATGTGAGTCCACAATTGGACTGAGTCAGTTAGAGCAAAGGTGGCAGTGTACTGAAATGGAGAGTTGAGCCTAGATAATCATAATAAAAATAATAATGATAATAGTATTTGTTATATACTTACTATGTGTAAGTACTGTTGCAGATACTCACTGTTGTAGATACAAGCTAATCAGGTTGGATACAGGGACTGTCTCCCATTGGTCTCACAGTCTTAATCTCCATTTTATAAATGAGGTAACTAAGGCATAGAGAAGTGAAGTGACTTGCCCAAGATCACCCAGCAGACAAATGGCATAGCCAGGCTTAGAACCCAGGTCCTTCTGATTTCCAGGCCCATGCTCTCTCCACTAGGCCTTGTTGCTTCCCAGGTGATG
The DNA here is from genome assembly GCF_015852505.1 of Tachyglossus aculeatus. NCBI lineage: Eukaryota > Metazoa > Chordata > Mammalia > Monotremata > Tachyglossidae > Tachyglossus > Tachyglossus aculeatus. The sequence goes on from NC_052069.1 coordinate 95,029,446, forward strand.
GCTGATGAGTGAGTTCTGTCCCACGATTTCCCCAGGTTTGGTGGGGAATAAGAGGGTTTATAATTTTCTGTATTTGGAAATAAAGCCTGGTAGGATTCCACCAGGCCTGCTAATTGAACTGCACCAAGAATTGGTAGTGGCCAGAGGATTGACATGACATTCACAATTGTCTTAAGTAACCATAGTAGCTTGAGCATTGGAAGACTCTGACTTGTAGCTTCAAATCTCATTTCAATGAACACACTGCTGTGAAGATCATTAAACAGTAGCAAATAACAAGATTTATCTGAGATTTATCAGGGATCCACTATCAGAGGAGTCATTAAAAAGAAGCAAAGACATATGTTTCCAGGGGAAGTTTCTGAGAAAACAGCATTCTTAATCCTTACGACTTTCTCTGGGGAGAATGGATTGAACATCTGACAAAATTATTGGCTGCACAGCCAAAAGACTTCATTTGAAGATTCACAGCCCCAGCTTCTGCCAATATGCACTGTTGAAATCATTCAGGTAGTATTTTCGTGAACTTGCTGTAACAAAACAGGAGAGCTGCTTTGTATCAGTGACTAAAGGAGAGAAAATATGACCTGTGAAAACCCAGCTTTTTCCCTCAAGTATTTTTAGTCTGTAACAAATTGTGTTGGGGATTTTTTAGAAACAAAATTCTAAAAACATCTTCCTCAAAGAGAAAATAAGAATGATTCTTCTGATTGATTGTCCATTTATCTAAAACACCACCACCATTTTGAGCTTTTCAATTACTCTTTTCTTTGACAGTCTTCTCACTCTAGTTGACCTCCTTTACTTATCTTCTTTCCTTACTTTTCCCCCCTAAATCTAGTCATTATTCCCTATATTATAACAAACAAATTCAAAATGCTTCTGTTCAATGAAGCCATGATAGGTTTTCCCATATGTGGGGTATCTCTGTGATTGACTCCTTTCTGGTTTTCTCTTTTGCAACTTAACAGCTTTTCCATTTCACTCTACTGCCATGTTTTCTGACTATCCTTTGTCCTATAACCCTCTCACCAACTGCCTACATAGAGAATTAACTGCAGCAACAAGGCACAGTTTTCTGATTTCAGACAAATTCATCTACCTCCCAAAGGCTTTTTCTGTATATTCACATTTCTTATTCCAATCACTGTCTCATCTCAAAAGACTGAAGTTGTTAAAGCTCTTAACTTTTAGCTATGGCTTAAATAGAAGTAACACTTTGAATTTCTATTATGCCTTTATTTTTTCCAAAATACTTTCAATCAATCAGCCAATCAATGGCATTTATTGAGTGCTTACTCTGTGCAGAGAACTGTACGAAGTGCTTGGGAGAGTACAAAATAACGAAGTCAGTATACACATTTTCTACCCACCAGAATCCTACAGTCTAGAGTGGGGGACAGACATTAAAATAAATTTTGGATATATATAGAAGAACTGTGAGGTGATAATCAAATGCTCAAAGGGTAAAGATCCAAAGGATTAGGAGCAGGGGAAATGAAGACTTAATAAAGAAGGAGCTTTGTGTTTGTTAAGGCTTTGAAGGTGGGGAGAGTGATGGTCGGTATATGACAGAAGTTGGAGTTCCATTCCAGAGAGAGAGGATATAGGCAAGGAGTCATCAATGAGACAGATGAGATCGAAGTATGAGTATAAATTGGTGTTGGGAGTGAAGGGTGCAGACTAGGTTGCAGTAATAAATCAACAAAGTAAGATTGGATGGGACAAGCTCATTGGGTTCTTTAAAGCCTACGGTAAGGAGTTTCTTTTTAATGTGGAAGTGAATGAGCAGCCATAGGAGGTTTTTGAGGAGTTGGGAGATGTCGACTGAGTGGTATTTTAGAAAAAGATGCAGACAGCAGGGTGAATCAAGGACTGGAGTGGGTAGAGGAAGAGGACAGGGAGGTCAGTGAGAAGAATGATGCAGTAGTCGAGGTGTGATGTGATAAATGCTTAGATCAGCACTGTCGTAATTGAAATGGGGAGGAAAGAGTGGATTTTAGTGATGTTGTGAAGTTAGAACGGACAGGATTTGGTGGCAGACTGAATATGTAGGTTGAATGAGAGAGATGAGTCAAGGATGATGCCAAGGTTGCAGGCTTGTGAGACAGAGAGGATAGTAGTTTTGTCTACAGCGGTTGGGAAAGACGGGAAGAGGACAGGATTAGGGCGGGAAGGTAATGTGTCTGTTTTGAACATGTTAAGTTTGAGGGGTCAGTGGGACATCCAACTAAAGATGTCCTGCAGGTAAGAGGAAATGTGAGGCTTCAGAGAATGAGAAAGACCAGGGCTGAAGAGGTTTCATTTGGGAATCATCTTCATAGAGGTAGTAGTTGAAGCCATGGGAGTGAATGAGTTCTTCAAGATAGAAAGTGTAGATGGAAAAGAACTGAGTTTTGAGAGGCTCCCACTGTTAGAGGGAGTCAAAGCTAACCTTCCCATTAACTATGTCACTTGATCCTTACAATAGAGAAGCAGCGTGGCTCAGTGGAAAGAACATGGGCTTTGGAGTCAGAAGTCTTGGGTTCAAATCCCAGCTCCATCAATTGTCAGCTATGTGACTTTGGGCAAGTCACTTAACTTCTCTGTGCCTCAGTTACCTCATCTGTAAAATGGGGATTAAGACTGTGAGCCCCACATGGGACAACCTGATCACTTTTTAACCTCCCCAGCACTTAGAACAGTGCTCTGCACATAGTAAGCACTTAATAAATGCCATTAAAAAAAGAAAGGCAGAAATTATCATCCCCATTTTACAGCAAGGTTAATTGCCCCAGGTCACAGGACAGTCCACTAGCAGTGAAGGGGTTAGCAGTGATGTGATTCTTCTGAATCACCGACTTGTGCTCTTTCCATTAGACCACAATGACTTCTAAATTTTTCTGTATCCAGTTCTCATATCTACCTAAATCTATCTCTTTATCCATTTGTCCATCCACCCATCCATCCACTCATCCATCTACTATATTTATTGAGTGCTTACACTATCAGTTTAACTTTACTAAGTGTTTTGGGAAAAATATATTAGTAGACATGATCCTTGTCATTAAGGATCTTCACTATAGCGGGGGATGTTAACAGGAACAAGAGTTAAAGATGTATACATAAGTGTGTGGGTAGGGGACTGAGTACTCAAATCCTTAGATGGAATGAAAATGCTGCAGAGGGAATAATATGGAAAATGGAGTTGGGGGAGGAAATTTATAAAAGGCCTCGTGGAGGAGATGCAATTTCATAAAGGCCTGAACATGGGGATAACAGTAGTCTGCCAGATCGGAAGAGGGAGATCCAATCAATCAATCAGTAGTATTTACTGAGCACTTACTCCAGGCAGGCAGAAAGTAGCAAATGATCATCAGTGAGAGAGACAAGAATGAGACACAGTGAGCAGGTTGGGCTTGAGAGGAACAAAATGTTCGAGCTGGTGGGTAGCGGGTGGTGAACTGATTGAAGTGAGTAATTAGTGGGGAGTGAGCTGATTGAAACCAATGATCAGGAGTTTCTGCTTGATGCAGAAAAAAATGGGAAATCATTGGATATTTTTGAGAAATGGGGAGCTGTGCAGCAAATGATATTAAAAGAAAATGATCTAGGAAGCAAAATGAAGTAAGAACTGGAGAATGGTGGGCCTGGAGGCAGGGAGGTCAGTGAGGAGCTTAATGCAGTAACTGAGTTGGAATATGGAAAGTGCTGGTAGCAGTGTGGTGGCAGTTTGGATGGAGAGAAAGGGACACATCCTGGAGATTTTATGAAGAAAGAACCAGAAAAAACTGATGAAATTTGGTGCCTGAATAAGTGGGCTGAAAGAGAGAGGAGTCAACAGTAATGCTATAGTTGCTGGCATGAGAGTTGAGAAGCAGCACAGCATAGTGGATAGAGTACGAATCAAGCAAAAACTCCTCACTCTCGGATTCAAGGCTCTCCATCACCTCGCCCCCTCCTACCTCTCCTACACCTCCCTTCTCTCCTTCTACAGCTCAGCCCACACCCTCCGCTCCTCTGCTACTAACCTCTTCACTGTACCTCATTCTCGCCTGTCCCACCGTTGACCCCCGGCCCACCTCCTTCCCCTGGCCTGGAATGCCCTCCCTCTGCACATCCGCCAAGCTAGCTCTCTTCCTCCCTTTAAAGCCCTACTGAGAGCTCACCTCCTCCAGGAGGCCTTCCCAGACTGAGCCCTCTTTTTCCTCTCCTCCTCCACATCCCCCCTACTCTACCTCCTTCCCCTCCCCACAGCATTTCTATATATATTTGTACAGATTTATTACACTATTTATTTTACTTGTACATATTTACTTTCCTACTTGTTTTGTTAATGATGTGCATATAGCTTTAATTCTATTTATTCTGACAATTTTGACACCTGTCTACATGTTTTGTTTTGTTGTCTGTCTCCCCTTTCTAGTCTGTGAGCCCGTTATTGAGTAGGGACCGTCTCTAAATGTTGCCGACTTGTAGTTCCCTAGCGCTTAGTACAGTGCTCTGCACACAGTAAGCGCTCAATAAATATGATTGAATGAATAAATGAATGAATGAATAGGCCTGGGATTCAGAAGGACCTGTGTTCTAATCCCTGTTCCATCATTTGTCTGCTGTGTGAGCTTGGGGAATTCACTTCACTTCTCTAAGCCTCAGTTACCTTAATCTGTAAAAAGGCTATAAAGTCTTTGAGCCCTTTGTGGGACAGGGACTACAACCAACCTGATTATCTTGTATCCACCCCAGGGCTTAGTACAGTGTCTGACACATAGCAAGTGCTTAACAAATACCATTTTAAAAAAATGAGTGACAGAGAGGATATGATGTTGTTAAAGTGATGGGAAATTTAGGTGGAGGAGAGGGTTTGAAAGTTTGCCTTCGTGTGAACTCCACTAAAGTACTCACCATGTCCAATGCTGCACACATGTGCTCAAACCATTTCTTTTAATGCTATGGTGCACAAAATCCAAATAAGTTTGTATTTTCAGGTGAATATTCTCTAATTCTTTAAAAACATTCTGGCCAAAATGTGCAGAGAAACACTTATGGCAGGATAGTGTATTACTGTTTTGTAGGTTACAAAAATGTCATGTTCCATGTTTAAACATTTTTCATCACTGTTAGATTGTGCGGTCTGTATTCAGTTCACATCCCTGAGAACACAACCTGCCCACAAAGGTTTAATAAGCCATGAAACTTATTTATTTAAAGGATTAAACTATTTATAAGTGAACTTTTGTGGAGCCTTGTCTTGCTGCTTCCGCTCTCTGTTCTCTATATTCATTCATTCATTCAGTCATATTTATTAAGCATTTACTGTATGCAGAGCACTGTACTAAGCACTTGGGAAGTACAAATTGGCAACACATAGAGACGGTCCCTACCCGACAGCGGTACTGTACTTCCCGCTTGCCTCCTCTTATCTCTAAATATTCCTCCCTTGAAGGCACACCACCCAAATTTAAAAAATCAAATGTTAGCTGTACCAGGACTGGTTCATCCAGCCCAGTTTTACTGTTGCTGATGGAGCATTCATTCACTCATTCATTCATTCAATCATATTTATTGAGTGCTTACTGTGTGAGCAGTACTGATAAATCATTAATGATTATGGTACTTGTTAAGCACTAACTATATGCCAAGCACTGCTCTGATCACTGGGGTAGATACAAATTAATCAGGTTGGAAACAGTCCCTGTCCTACATGGGGCTCACACTCTTTATCACCATTTTATAAATGAGGTAAATGGGGCCCAGAGAAGTTAAGTGACTTGCTCAAGGTCACACAGCAGACATGTGGTGGAAATGGGTATAGAACCCAGATCCTTCTGATTGCCAGGCCCATGCTCTATCCACCAAGCCATGCTGCTGCACTGGGGACAATACAACAATAAACAGACACATTCCCCGCCCACAATGAGTTTACAATCTAGAGGGAGCTTGCAATCTAGAGGGGATAGCAATAGAATGCTATCAGGAACAGTTTGATAGTTGCCTAATATTCCAACATCCTAACATCCTAATATTCCTAATTCTGCCTTCTTTAATCTCTCTAACTGGGAATTGAAAACAGGAAGTGATGCAGTGCAGGATGTGAGGCACAGCTACTAGAAAGTCATGGTGACCGATACCACCACATCACCTTTTCCGTTTCCATTCTTGGTTTGCTGCCCCATCCTCTCCCCCAACCCCAGCCCCAGCCCCTAAAGTTGGGAAGGGGAAATAAGATAGAGGGGATTGCAGCTTTCATTGGTGGCACTGAGAGCATCACTCATTTAGAAAAAGAAAAGAGATACTGGGGTGTGAAAGGGAGACAGGGAAAGATGGGATAAAGTTCAGAAAGGGGACAAAAAGACCTTTGTGAACAGGGTAAAGTGTCAAGTGATTAGATCAAGGAGAGGAGGAGGAGGAGGAGGAGATTAAGTAATGAGAAGCAGCATGACCTAGTTGATAGAGCCTAGGAGTCAGAAGGGTCTGGGTAGTGATCTTGGCTCTGCCACTTTGCTGTGTGACTTCCTGCGAATCACTTAACTTCTCTGTGCCTCAGTCACCTCACCTCTAAAATGGAAATTAAGACTGAGCTACAAGTGGGACAGGGGCTGTGTCCAACCTAATGAGCTTGTATCTACCCCAACACTTACAGTGCCTGGCACACTGTAACTGTTTAACAAATACTCTTAAAAAAGAAGTAATTGGTTAACCTATGGTGAATGAAAATTGAATTAAAAATACAGCATGGTGGTGTACTGGGGACAGAGAAGACATGGGAATTAAGATTGAAGTATGGAAAGGGTCAGAAACCAAGCTTGGAATAGGGGAAGGGAAGGAATGGAGGGATGGGGAGGTTGGGAGAGAGTCACTGTGCAATATTTACTTACCTGTAGTCCTCCACTGACTCTAGCATGAGCCTACTTGCATGTAAATTTTTGGAAAAATAATAACATTAATGATTGTGTTAATTGTTAAGCATTTACCTTGTGCCAGGGACACTGAATTAAGCCTTGCGGTGGATACAAACAAATTGGTTTGGACACAGTCCTTGTCCAATGTGGGGCTCACAGTCTCAATCCCCATTTTACAGGTGAGGTAACTGAGGCACAGAGAAGTGAAGTTGCTTGTCTGCAGACAGGTGCCAGAGCTGGAATTAGAACCCATGACCTTCTGACTCCTAGGCCCATGCTCTAGCCACTGCACCATGCTGCTTCCCCATGTACCCACAATGTAGCCTTGCATTATAAACCCACGTTTCCAATGAACAATACCCAGCTGAATCATGGGGCATGACTGTATAGAGTCCTGTTGGATTCATTTTTCCAAGCCTCCTAGAACATAATGATACTTCCCATTGCCCAACTTCTTGTGGTAGCTCATTCCATATGTCATTCGTCAGAAGGGTGAAGAAATGTTCCTTCCTGGTTTTTTTTTTTTTTAACTTTCCATCTTCAAACTCCGGGATGAAATGCCACTGAGAGTGGTGTCAGCTGAACATGCGGGGACATTCTATCTCTAGAAATGGTGGTGGAGACATTTTTCACAGCATCGTGGGCTTCAAAGGAACGGCATTAATAGCCAGACTATGAAGCCATTCAAACCAGTTCTGAAGCTTCTGGAATTCTCTGAGACCCCTCAGGATGATTTGGCACATGAGCTCTTCCAGAAACCCCCATTTTACCAGGACCAACTCCCTTCTGAGCAATTTAAGAAAATGTGCTATTTGTTAAATGGTAACTATAGGCCAAGCTCCATACTAAATTCTGGGTGAGATATAAATTAATTGGATTAGACACCAACTCTGTTCATCTTTGAGCTCACTGTCCAAGTAGGAGGGAGAATTATATTGAATCCCCATTTTACAGATAGGGAAAATGAGGCACAGAAAAATTAAGTAACTTGCCCAAGGTCACACAGCAGCAATTGGCAGATCCAAAGTTAGAGTTCAGGTCTCCTGGCTTGTAGGCCTGTGCTCCTTCCTCTAGGTCATGTCGCTTCTCCAGATGAGGGTGATTTCCTTGGTCTCTGGGGCTGTCATTGGCTGACAATACCATGTGGATAAGGCCCGCTGTCATTGGATAGGCAAGTGAGGCCTGCTGGGTGTTCTGTTGCTCTGAAATAGATAAAGCTGGTATCTTAGACCACTGAAAGAGTTTAATTCACTTTTTTTAATGGTATTTGTTAAATGCTTGCTATGTGCCAGGCAGTGTTCTAAGCACTGCAATGGACAACAGTCTGCAATGTATTTTCATCACCATTCATTCATTCATTCAATCATATTTATTGAGTGCTTACTGTGTGCAGAGCACTGTACTAAGCACCAGAGAGGAGTTACTTAACTGTGTGAGAAAATGAAGTGCCCACCCAGTGTCCTGATATTAAAGGCACCATTGGAATATTGAGTCCTCAGTGACCATGCAGACCTGATCGATTTAGCCAAGTTTGGCAGGGAATCCACAGTTACAGGTACTAGAGTCTTAGACCCCTAGTAACCAGAACTGTAGCCAGGAGCACTTAAAAGGCATACCTTCTCAGTCACTCACCATTTAAAGATGCCCATTAGCCATATGATAGGGGAGGTATTGGTTCATAGGCTCTCAGTAGGTTCCACAAAGTATTTTACCATCATTTTGGATCCATGCCCTTTTGGCATTTTGTATTCAGCCCACCTTCTTCCTTACAGCACTTATGTGCTTATCTATAAAATATTTATATTAATGTCTGCCTTTATCTCTAGATGTAAGCTTATTGTGGGCAGGAAACATGTCTACCAACACTGTTATACTGTACTCTCCCAAGTGCATAGTACAGTGCTCTGCAAACACTAAACTCTCAATAAATACCATTGATTGATTCACTGATTCTGAACTATGATCCATGTAACTAGTGCTTAGTACAGTGCTAAGCACTTAGTACAGTGCTCTGTACACAGTAAGCACTCAATAAATACGATTGAATGAGTGAATGAATAGTGAAGTCCTCCAAGACGTATCTCGCTGGCTCATCCATTGTCTAAGTGGTTTAATCACGGACCAGCAATGAGGGGACAGAGCTGGGGAAGAGGGAGGGGGGATATTCTGGTGATCCCAGCTTCTACCCCACCTGCAGCAGCCTCTGTGTCCCCCTCTACTGAAAACGCCCCTCTGAGAGCACCCTCTCTGCCTCCTCTCTGACCTCCAGAGGGACAGCTGCTGCTGGGGCCACGGATTATGGAGGGCAATGCCCCAGGTAGATATGAACACTCCCCTCTGTCCCCCACCAAGAAGCCAGGACAAAGCCGATTTGTTTTTTCCTCCACCTTCTTTCTGTCCAGGGTGGAGGTGGCACCTCCCTCTCCATGCCACCAAGGAGCCAGGATGTGGCATTATGAGGCTCATGTGGGACACATGGGCAATGGCAGCAGGCACGAAGCCCCCCCACCCTAAGGAGCCAGGACATAGTGTAATGAGGCCAGGAGAAGATGAGTGGGGTGCGGCAATGGGGCTAGCGATGGGGAAGGATACTGATTTGGATTTTTCAGAACCATTCTTTCTCACTTTCTGTGTCCCACTGTGATTTCACTGAGTCAAAGATTGACAGACCTTCCGATCAAGCAGATCCCATCTGCAGGAACTAATGAAAGGACATGTTTCATGAGCATATTGTTAATCAACCCCTTTAACTGGGTGGAGCATGATCTGATAAAGGCGCCCAGGAAAGGCTGTGATTTTTTTTAAGCACTTATTATGTGCGTGGCCTAGTGGCAAGAGCATGGGCTTGGGAGTCAGAGGATGTGAGTTCTAATCCCAGCTCCACCACTTATCTGCTGTGTGACCTTGGGCAAGTCACTTAACTTCTCTGTTCCTCAGTAACCTCATCTGTAAAATGGGGAATAAGACTGTGAGCCCCACGTGGGACAACCTGATTACCTTGTATCTACCCCAGCGCTTAGAACAGTGCTTGGCACATAGTAAGCACTTAACAAATAACATAATAGTAATAATAATAATATGTTCCAGACGCTGTACTAAGTCCTGAGGTAGATACAAGATGGACACACTCCCTGTCCAACATGGGGCTCATAATCTTAATCCCCATTTTACAGAAGAGGTAATTGAGGCATAGAGAAGTTGAATCCTACTCTGTGACCTATTTCATGTGTGCAATGATCTAACATTAATGTGAACAAGTGTAAACAGTAGGTGGCAAGTCATTAATAAGAAAAAAAAACAGTGAGCCTCATGTGGCACGGGGACTGCATCCACCTGATTATCATGTATTTACCCCAGTTTTCATTCATTCATTCATTCAATTGTATTTATTGAGCACTTTCTGTGTGCAGAGCACTGTTCTAAGTACTTGGAAAGTACAATACAGCAATAAACAGAGACAATACCTGCCACAACAGGCTTTCAGTCTAGAGAAGCAGCATGACGTAGTGGATAGAGCACTATGCCATTGGAGTTAGAAGGTCTTGGGTTCTAATCCCGGCTCTGCCATTTGTCTACTGTGAATCTTGGATCTTGGATATAACACATGGACCTGTAGAACATATTTGTTAATGCTGAGTGCCTAATTGCCTCCAAATAGACAAAAAAATATTTGGGAAGAAAGTCATTCCAATGTTGTAGTACTCTTTCAAGCACTTAATACAGTACTCTGCACACAGTACATGCTCCCTAAATACTATTGATGATGTTGATTAAAGGATGTTAATAAAGGCAGATATTTGTTCATGAAAAACTTGAAACAGAAGAGAAGAGATTTTCCCCGAAGTTACACAGTAATGTGGGGGCAAAGTTAGGGGCAGAACCCAGATATCCTAAACCCAAATCTAGTTTTCCTTTGAGTAGACTACCTAGGAACTGTGGAATGACATATTACATATTACAATATTATTACATATTATTATGACATATAATTTCCTTTATTTCCTTTAGTACACTGATTTGTGAAAGCTTATCAGCTTCCCTAGAAAAAGCCCTACCGTTATAGCTCTTTCATACTGTCTAATTTATCCCCCAAACTCAATAAATCTGTTCTGTCCATCCTCAACTCACCCACTTGCTCGTCAAAGTATAGAGACCCTGGCTTAGGTCTTCTATTCCCAGTGGAACAAAGGAATTGGAATGCTGGGCATTTGGGGTAAGAAAATCAGAAACCACTTATGTGGCGCTAGGTGTTTTGAAAAGAAGACAAATTTATAAATCTACATGGCTTGAACTATGATTCTGGATGAAGGACAAAGTAATTTGACTCTCAATGAGGACATTCAAATGACTTTTAAAAACACAAAACCTGTTTAGCCCTGCCACGGATAAGTGAATGGTCCGGTACTCAATCAACTGTGTTGTTTCACATAAGAATTAACATCCTTGCTCCTAAATCATTAGCTTGTAAAACCAAAGACAGTTCTTTGGCAGAAATTTGATGAGTTTCCAGGTGGTTTCTAGCTGCATCCTCATTGACACTGTAATTAAAATCTCCTCCCATAATCAAAACATTATGAGATTCAGTTTCCTTATTTTGTACCCATTTTTTTTAAAGCAACACACTGCCTCTTTCCAGTATTATATGAAAACATTAACCAAGGGAATTTGCAATTAATCTTAGAGATTTTAATTTTTGATAGATTTCTGTGACCATATCCTTCCCTTTAAAGGCACTAGCCCTTTCATATCCCATGGACACATCGGCTTAAAATTAGTCAGGTATTTGGTAGGGAAAAAAAAAAACTTCAGGCAGCCTGATTCATGAAAAATTGGATAACCCTCTTCAAATCACTTCATTTCATAGACTTTATTTTCTCCACCATGCAAAATATTCAAAAATCATAATGATTCCCACCCACTAGGGAGTTGAGTAATGGGAAAGAAATTGAGAGAAGATCCAGAGAAAACTGCTAATGCCTACAGAAAAATTTCCAATTAATATCTAGTGTTAAGGCCATTCCCTAGGACAGAAACAGAGCCTTATCCCGTGCCCAGGAGACTGGGACTCTGAAGGTTAAATGTGATCTCATTATTGGGTGTCACTGACTTACTGTGTGGCTTCGTGCAAATCACTCAGGCTCCTCAGCAGATGAAAATAATAACCCTGTCTATTTTGCAGGAAACTGTGAATTCACTAGTAATTCCAGAAAACAGTATTCTTATAATCCATTCCACTGTCTCAACTGAATTCCCTGGGTTTTTACTCAAAATTAGCTGTAAAAAAATAAATAAATCATAAATGGATTAAGTTCTGAGCTCTTTCCCACCAATCCTTATTTCCCTTTGGTTTCATTTTATAGTCTCAGCACTGTCTAAGGTACATCCTGGCAATGGGCTAAATAGGAAGCATGTAAGAACCTTGGAAAATAATGAAGTCCTCATTTTTTTTCTTTATGAAAGCACCAATTAATATGATCCAGAGAAAAGTGAAGTTTAAATGCAGCTGCCTCTGGGCTGACAATATTCCTGTCTGCAGTTTCCATATTTTAAAATATAGATTAGATGACTTTTGGTAAATGTCTTTGCTAACAACCCATTCTGCTCTTCTCTTCTAAATGAAACCCTTCATAAGATAGATTTCCTCTGGTAGCTCTTAGAAGATCAATTTTCACTTAGCTTTCATTGTAAGGCCTAAAAAGAAAGACATGGTCCTTCCCCTCAGGTGCTTCTGTTCTATGAGAAGTAAGATAGATTGTCTTAGACACCTAAGCATATGGCTGGCCAGATGGCTTGCTTCCCAGGTTTTTTTTTTTTTATCTCTGTCTAGGGGAGGCTCTGAATGAAGAAGGGGAGCTGGGAGAGAAATGGGAAAGTTAAGTGTTTAACTGTAAACAAACAAGGTAACACTGCTCTAAGTCCCTTTAGGGCAGGGAAAGTGCCTACTGTCTCTATTGCACTGTAGTCTGCCAAGCGCTTAGTTAAGTGCTGTGCACATAGTAAGCACTCAATTAATACCTTTGATTGCTTGATGGCCAAGAGCTTTTACCTGCTTTCCACTAGGTAAGCACTTAATAAATACCACTGATTGACTGATTGAGCTATCCATTGGGGGGTTAATGAATGGAATTTGTTTCCATATAAAAATTGTGCAGGCCCAAAATATCCTTAGGCGATGAAACCTCACCATGAACATAATTGTCTTCAAACATGAAAGACATTTGCAGAAAATGGTGTCAACTCTCTTTTAGAGGAATCACCCACTTGGATAGCTTCTGAATGGGTAGAAACATTATGACTGAAAAGGCATGACTTCTTCTTTTCCCCATCCTCCTCTCCCCACAAGGACCATTGTATGGCCCAGACCACAAGCCACCTATCTTGGGAGAAGGAACATGTGGTGCAGTACTGGAGGGCAAAAGAGAAGCAGCATGGTTTAGTGAAAAAAGCCTGGGTTTGGGAGTCAGAGGACATGGGGTTCTAATCCCGGTCTGCCACTTGTCGGCTGTGTGACCTTGGGCAAGCCACCTAACTTCTCTGTTCCTGTTACGTCATCTGTAAAATGGGGATTAAGACTGTGAGCCCCATGTGGGACAACCTGATTACCTTGGAGCAAGCCCAGTGCTTAGAACAGTGCTTGGTACATAGTAAATGCTTAACAAATACCATACCAAATACCTAACAGGGACAATGGTAATGACCCCTCCTCTGCCCTTCTCTCCAGTTATCCTCCCCTCAGATAGCTGTACTCTCCCTTGTCTATGGTAATTGTTAAGAACTTAGTACTTGATAGGCACTGTAGTAAGTGCTGGGTTAGATACAAGCTAATTAGGCTCCTATCCATATCCCTCATGGGGTTGACAGTCTTAATCCCCATGTAACAGATGAGGGTACTGAGGTACAGAGAAGTTAACTGATTTGCTCAAGGTCACACAACAGACAAGTGGTGGAGCTGGGATGAGAACCCAGGTCCTCTCACTTCAAGATCTGTTCTTTTTCCACTCGACCACGCTACTTCCCTCTCCCTCCAGGATAGGAAGAGGGCTGAATAGTTTCCCCAGTCACTCTCACCAAAGTGACCCAACCAAGAACTGACATGAGAGATAGTACTAGGCTGAGTGGGGACCTAAATCACCACTCACCCAGCCAAACCTTCTCTTGGCAAGTCCTCCTTAACCACAGGGAAGGATAAATAATCCACACAGCAAGTAGGAAAAATAAAGAGATCCTGGTTGCCAATTAGCTTGTACATAAAGGAGCCTTTTTAATGGTATTTGTTTATGAACAATGTGCCAGGCACTCTATTAAGCACTGGGGTAGATACATATTAACCAGGTTGTACAGGGTTGGACTCTGTCCCATGTGGGACTCACTGTCTTAATACCCATTTTACAGATGAGGCCACTGAAGCACAAAGAAGTTAAATGACTTGCCCAAAGTTAAACAGCAGACAAGGGGTAGAGCTGGGATTAGAACCCAGGACCTTCTGACTCCCAGGTCACTGCTCTATGCTATACTGCTTCTCACTTGTTATGTGCCAAGCACTATATTTGCTACTGGGATAGATAGAATACAGGCAGATCACACACCAAAGCCTGCTGGTCTCACCTCCTCCAAGATCCTCCCTTTCCTCTCCATCCAAACCGCTACCTTGCTGGTTCAATTTCTCATCCTATCCCGACTGTATTACTGCATCAGCCTCCTCTCTCATCTCCCATCCTCCTGTCTCACCCCACTTCAGTCTATACTTCACTCTGCTGCCTGGATCATCTTTGAGCAGAAACCCTCTGGACACGTCACTCCCCTCCTCAAAAATCTCCAGGGGCTGCCTATCAACCTATGCATCAAGCAAAAACTCCTCACTCTTGGCTTCAAGGCTCTCCATCACCTCGCCCCCTCCTACCTCACCTCCCTTCTCTCCTTCTACAGCCCAGCCCGCACCCTCCACTCCTCTGCTGCTAACCTCCTCACTGTACCTTATTCTCGCCTTTCCCGCCATCATCCCCTGGCCCACGTCCTTCCCCTGGCCTGGAATGCCCTCCCTCCCCACATCCACCAAGCTAGCTCTCTTCCTCCCTTCAAAGCCCTACAGAGAGCTCACCTCCTCCAGGAGGCCTTCCCAGACTGAGCCCCCTTTTTCCTCTTCTCCTCCCCATCCCCCCACCTTACCTCCTTCCCCTCCCCACTGCACTTGTATATATATTTGTACAGATTTATCACTCTATTTATTTTACTTGTACATATTTTCTATTCTATTCATTTTGTTAATGATGTGCATATAGCTTTAATTCTATTTGTTCTAACGATTTTGACACCTGTCTACATGGTTTGTTTTGTTGTCTGTCTCCCCCGTCTAGACTGTGAGCCCGTTGTTGGGTAGGGACTGTCTCTATATGTTGCCAACTTGTACTTCCCAAGCGTTTAGCACAGTGCTCTGCATACAGTAAGTGCTCCATAAATACGATTGAATGCATGAATCACACACACACACTGTGCTTCAGTTTCCGCATCTGTGAACTCGATGATGAAATAACTGTTCTCACTCCAACCTAGAATGTGAGCCCCATGTGGAACAAGGGATTGTATCTGAACAGATTATCTTTTATCTACCCAGTGCTTAGTACAGTGTGTGGCACATAATGACAATCAACAAGTACCATAAATATTAATATTGTTATTATTAAACCCTCTCCCATATGGGGCTCACAGTCTAAGACAGAGGGACAACAGGTATTTAATCATCATTTTACAGATGAGGAAATCGAGGCAAGAAAAGTTAATCAATCAATCGTATTTATTAATCAATCGTATTTATTGAGCGCTTACTGTGTGCAGAGCACTGTACTAAGCGCTTGGGAAGTACAAGTTGGCAACATATAGAGACAGTCCCTACCCAACAGTGGGCTCACAGTCTAAAAGTTAAGTGACTTGTCCAAGGTCACACAGCGAGGCAAGTGGTGTAGCTGGAATTAGGACCCAGATCTCCGGACCCAGATTTCCACTAGGACATATTATTTCTCAGTCTTGACAGTAAATGGCATCCTGCTGCCCAGAGGCTTTAAGAAACCCATGGTTTTTCTCAACTAAGGACCCAATTTTGAAGGTGGTTCTCGACTCTTCCAGAGATCAAGATAGAGGTTGCCCTCCAAATCAGAGTACGAATAACAAGGGTGGAGTTTGCCAGTGAAGAAGCCCTGAAGTCTGACTAGTTTCCTGGCTGTTGACTTATGCTGTAATTCCATAGAAACCTAAACAAAAATAAAATGATTTGTTCCTCTCATAGTGGTCACTGGTAGTATTGATTGATACTTTAGTATCTATTTTATCACCTTCATATCTACTTCATATCCTTTCAATTGTTATATGTTAAGGAACTGGACTTCCTCATCAAATAATATACTGCCAAGATCTCATTCATGTGACTACCAAATAGTTTTGGTTGGAGTGTTTTATTCATCATTAAGTTGGACCTTCACTGAATTGTTCTGGTCAGAAAGTACTGTGGGTTATAAATGTAAGCACAATTACTAAGGCAAAAGAAAAAAAGAAAAAATACAGCTCAAGTAAAATAGCTGAAGTCTTTCAGGGGAAAAATACTACTGCATGAAGATATGAAGGTTTTTATCAGTAATAATAGTAAACAGTCTATTTAGAAATGGACATCTATTTGGAGATAGGAAATAGAGTTATAGATCTGGAAGGATCCTTAATAGATCAGAGTATACAGCTCCTCTACCTTTAGGCAGGCAAACTATTCAGAATACAAAGAAGCTAATTTCTGTTGTAAAAAATCTTCTGGGAATAGACTCCACATCCCTCCTTGGTAACCTATTAATAATAATAATAGCAATCATCATTCATTCATTTCTTCAATTGTATTTATTGAGCGCTTTTTGTATGCAGAGCACTGTATTAAGTGCTTGGAAAGTACAATTCGGTAATAACATTATAATAATAATGAACATTTGTGGTATTTGTTAAATGCTTACTCTGTGCCAAGCCCTGTTCTAAGCTCTTTAGCAGATACAAGATTAGCAAATCTCATATGGGGGCTCAAAACCTAAGTAAGAGGGAGAACAGGTCCTGAGGCACAGAGGAGTTAAATGACTTCCCCAAGCTTATGTAGTAGATACTTGGCAGACTTGGGATGAGAACCCAGGTCATCTGACTCCCAGGCCCATTGCTCTTTCTAGAAGGCCGTGCAGCTTCTTTGTTGCTGTGGTTTATCCTAGTGACTGTCAATAAATTATTCTATTTGTCCAACCAAAATCTCTCCTCCTCTAGTATAAACTCTTGTACTCAACTTTTGTCCTCAGAGGACATGGAGAACTTGCCATCATCTTCCTCTTGAAAACTCTGCAGAGATTTGAAAACAGCTATTGCCAGCTTTTAGTCATCTCTTGTCCAGTCTAAATGACACCAATTCTTTTCACCTTAGGTAGCTCCACTTGTATCTTTAAGAAAGCTCTGGCACTCACAAGCAAAAAAGTAATAAACAATTCTTTTCTAAAAGTAGTTTAAAAAGGTGCTTTGGAATTACCCGATTAGTAAAAGTCCCAGGACCACACACCTGGTGACTCTTCAATTTAGAAGGGGTAGGGAAATTCACCTTGTGTTGTTAGGAGGCTGATGGGGAGCCAGGGTTTTTCTCTACAGGAAAGTTAAACTCATTCTGTTTGGGATTATAAAGCCACCACAAAATGGAGCTTAACCTGGCAAGTTCCAGGGGAGAACTTAACACTGGATAGTTAATGTATGTATTATTGGCAGTAGATATGCACACATTTATCATCAAACCTTCAAAGGGGGTAATTTAAAGCCAATTTTTTTAACATCTCAAATAGTTTTTTGAACTTTTAACTTCCTTTATAAGTAAAGATTTGTTCTTGCAAATGGCATTAATTTAAGAGATATGTCGTTTTAGCCCTTTGTTCTTGGGAAAAGCAGATGGTTTCCTCTTGTGTAAATTGGCAAGAAGAGGAAATGGGAAAAAAGAATTGTATTGTTATGAGTTTAGATCCTGGCTCATATGTTTAATTTACATTAAAACGAGCAAAAAGGGAAGGAAATCTACAGTGTGCTTGTTACTTTATCACAAATTACAGAAGTTCTTGCTCAGCTCAGCTGGGTGTTTGAGATAATTCATAATCACCACAACCATGTGCTACATTTTCAACCTCCTTCTGGTAGGCTGCTAATTCCAGATTCTAGTACCAGATGAATTGTTAGTCCTTTATCAATGTCTTTCACATTTTCCCATTGCGGTGCCTTATGCCAAAAGGAAAAACAAAGTATTATACAACATAGATGGTAAATTCAAATGAGATTAATGGCAATGTTTTTCTTCTCTTAAATACTGACCAACTAAAAAAAAATTCTGCCTGTTGAATACCACAATTAGAATAGGACGGAGTCAATTGGTGCAGATATTCAACTACACTCACAGTTGACCTTGGGAATTAAAGATGACGTTATCAATATGTGTCAGTGAGACTGATAATAACGAGAGAAGCAGCATGGTCTAGTGGTTAGAGCATGGGTATGGGAGTCAGAAGGACCTGGGTTCTAATTCCCACTCTACCACTTGTCTGTTGTGTGAACTTGGATAAGTCACTCAACTTCTTTCTGCCTCAGTTATCTCATCTGTAAAATGGGGATTAAGACTGTGAGTCCCATGTGGGTCAAGGACTGTGTCCAACCTCACTAGCCTGTATCTACCACAGCATTTGGTATAGTGCCTGGCACATAGAAAGCACTTAACAAATGCCATAAAAAACTATGTTCAGCTAATATCCTCTTCTTTGTGTTCAGGTAAAAAATCCCTTTTGCAACACTTTAGCATCTGTTACTCATAGTGCCAGCTGTGATTCTCATTTTTTCCTTTAGGTGTCAAAATCAATTAATCAGTTGTATTTACTGAGCACTTACCTTGTGCAGAGCACTACACTAAGTTCTTGGGAAAGTACAGTAGGATCAATAGACATGATTTTTGTCCTCAAGAGGCTTATAAATTTGTGGGGGAAACAGGCAACAAATTCAATTTCAAGTAGGATAATGTAGTGGCATACATAAGCTATGCAACGTGGCTCAGTGGAAACAGCACGGGCTTTGGAGTCTGAGGTCATGGGTTCAAATCCTGGCTCCACCACTTGTCAGCTGTGTGACTTTGGACAAGTCACTTCACTTCTCTGTGCCTCAGTTATCTTATCTTAAAATGGGGATTAAGGCTGTGAGCCCCCTGTGGGACAACCTGATCACCTTGTAACCTCCCCAGTGCTTCGAACAGTGCTTTGTACATAGTAAGTGCTTAAAAAATGCCATTATTATTATGTAAGTGTTTTCAGTGGCATCAAAGTGCTGGTGTGACAGTTGGAAGATATAAGATAGGGAAATCAGGGTCTTCCTGAAGCCTCAGATCTAAGACAGTCATTCCATTCTTTTTGACAGCACCCAAGCTCTCCTGGCTTTTTGTGTCTGTCTAACAAGAAGCAGCATTACCTAGTAGAAAGAGCATGAGCCTGGGAATCAGGGGACCTGGGTTCTAATTCCGGTTCAGACACACGTCTTCTGTTTGCCTTCGAGCAAGAGACTTAATGCCTCTGTATCTCAGTTATTTCATCTTTAAAATGTGAATTAAGACTATGAACCCCACATGGGACATGGATTGAGTCTGCTCTGATAAGCTTGTATGCTCCCCAGCACTTAGTTTCAGTGTCTGCCACATAGTAAGCACTTCTAAAATTCCATTAAAAACAAAACAAAACAAAACAAAAAAAAGCTCTCTTCCACAATAGTTTAAAGCTTTGCTTCATCTTCACTTGTCTTGAAAGCATTAATTCTGTCCTCCCTAGGTTTCCATTTTGGCTCACCATACAGTAGTTTGAGGAACATCCGTTACTCATTTTCTTCATACCAAGACAGTCAAATCACAGAATTCAGGGTGAGGAGTTGAAGGGGAGGAGGGAAGATTGTAAGCTACATGAGGACAGGGATCATGTCTACCTACACTATTGTACTCTCCCAAATGCTTAGTATAGGACTCTGCACACAGTGCTCGATACATACGATTTGTTGAGGAAACTTCAGTTCTAAGCATATCAGTACCAGACATAATGCTGTCCAATTCCACATCCATAGCAGATAAGGAACCAATCAGCTGAAAATCACATTGTCTGCTATAAAATTTCAAGAATGGCAAGACCATTTCATGTAACCTGCCCATTACATAAGGAATGTGACCCACATTGCTTCACTACTGGTAGACTAACTATTTCCTACTTAATCCTGCTAGGTCACTTTGATAAAATCAATCAATCAATGGTATTTACAGTTTCAGTTCCTCTAGACTGTAAGCTCATTATTGACAAGGACTGTGCCACTAATTATGTTTTAATGTGCATTCCCAAGCACTTAATATGGTGATCTGTACTTAGCACTCAGTAAATATTATTGATTGATAGATTGAGCACTGTACTAAGTGCTTGCATATAGGTCGCACAGATGGAATCACTCTAGAAGTTGAAGAAAGCAGTTATGGTAAGTCCATGTGTCACAACTTAATTAATAAGACTATATACTAATTTTCCTTTCTCCTCCTCCTCCTCTTTCTCCTCTTCCTCCTTCTCCCCGTCCTTTTCGTCCTCTTTCTTCCTGTCCTTCTTCTCTTTCTCCTTTTTCTTTTCCTCTTCCTTCTCCTTCTTCACCTTCTCCTTCTCCTTCTTCACCATCCTCTCCTTCTGCTTCCTCTTTCCCTTCTCCTTCCCCTTTTTATTTATATCACGTTGGGAACAGTCTCTGTCCCACATGGGTTTCACAGTCCAAGTAAGAGAGAGAACAGGTATTTAATCCCCATTTTACAGTTGAGATTACAGAGGCACAGAGAAGTGAAGTGGTTTGCCCAAGGTCACACAGCAGATAAGTGGAAGTGCTGAGTTGAGAATCTATGACCTTCTGATTCCCAGGCCCAGGCTCTATCTACTATGCCACGCTACTTGAAGGGGTTAATAGAGCAGTGGAAAGAGAGGAACTAGTGAACATGATAGATTTGTATTTTCAAGAGGCCTTTGACAAGGCTCCACATCAAAGACTTTCAGAAAAACTTAGAAATAAGGGGATTAAAGGAAATGTTCTGTAATGAATATAAAAAGGGTAAAAAACAAGAAATTAATAATGGGAATGAGGCCAGGTTTCAGAATAAACAAGTATAAAATAGAAAGGCCTCTAAGGGATTGATGCTAGGCCTGGTTTTGTTTAATATTATGAATGATTTATATGAACATACATCAAGTTCACAGAAATGCATGTAGGGAAAAATGTGCAAATTACTAATATGGGCATAAATAAAAGTCTTAAGAGAGTTGTCAATCATTCAATCATTTATTGAGTGCTTACTGTGTGGAGAGCAGTCTACTAATTGCTTAGAGCACAGTACAACAAAGTTGGTAAACATTTCCCCAGCCCACAAGGATATGCACATAATTGGTGTGGGGCTGAGGGTAGAGTGACTAAACGGTACAAATCTAAGTGCAAATGGATGCAGAAATGAGAGAGAGTATGGGAAATGAGGGCTTATTCAGGGAAGGCTTTTTGGAGGAGGTGTGATTTTACTAAGGGTTTGAATGTGGGAAGAAAGATGGTCTACTGGATATGAAGAGAGGGTGGGAGTTCCAGGCCAGAAGCAGGAAATGGACAAGGGTTCAGTGGTGAGGGTAATGAGATCGAGTTATAGTGAGTTTAGTGTTAGAGGAATGAAATGAGAGGGCTAGGTTGTAGAAGAAATCAGTGAGGTAAGATAGGAGGGGAAAAGGTGGTTGAGTGCTTTAAAGCCAATGGTAAACCATTTCTGTTCGATGCAAAGGTGGATGTAAAACCACTGGAGGTTCTTGAGTAGAGAAATATGGACACAATGTTGTTTTAGAATAATGATCCAAACTGGATTGGGGAGAAGCAGGAGGTAGGGAGGTTACCAAGGAGTCAAGGCAGAATAGGATAAATGCTAGGAACAATGTAATAGCAGTTTGGATGGAGCAGAAATAGTGGACTTTATTGATGTGAAAATTGAACCCACAGGATTTAGTGACAGGTTGCTAGGAGGTGGGACACTACGTTTGGAGGCTCACTTGGGTGTTTGAGGCTCACGGGGGATGACCCCACCCTGAGGAAGTTGTGACTCAGGTGTTCCATATGTACATAAAAATCACTGGCATGAAATGTATTTCCACTTGCTGTAATAACAATCAAACAACTTATCAATCAGTTATAAATGCAAGAGAAAAATTGTGTGTGAGTGGCCTAAGATCCAATTAATCAGATCCTGTCATGGCTTAGTGGATAGAGCACGGGCCTGGGAGTCAGAAGTATTGAGTTCTAATCCTGCTCCTCCACATGTCTGCTGTGTGACCTTGGGCAAGTCACTACACTTCTTTGTGCCTCAGTTACCTCATCTGTAAAATGGGGATGAGTGTGGGCCCCATATGGGACAGGGACTGTGTCTGACCTGATTATTTATATTTATTTACCCCTGCACTTAATACAGTGCTTAGCATATAGTAAGTGCTTAACAGGTACCATAATTATTAGGATGTGACTCATTAGTGGGTCGTAATTAAACCCCTTCAACTGGGTGAAGGGCAATCAGAGATGGATGCTCAGGCACACCCATAATTAAATCAAAAGTATCCTTGGTAACTCCCGTCTTTACCCTTAGGGCAAGATCATTTACCTTCTGACTGGTATTTTTAAAGGAATTAATAAATCCACTAGTCAAATATCAGTAGTTGTTTATAAAAAGTATTTTTCTGTAATCAGAAATATTTGCTGAATAACCATATTATTTCCTTTTATATAAATGTGCATTACATCACTCAGGTATAGTGAAGCATAAATGAAGTTGCTCTTCTTTTTCAAAGATGAGGCTTCTCTCTCCTACTTAGGTGGGGAGCCCAATTGTGTCTGACCTGATTATCTTCTATCTACTGCAACTTAGTACATACAGTACTTAGCACCTTGTAAGGGCTAAGCAAATACCATAATCGTTTTATGACTCTGACTAACACTCACTTTGGGATTGTTTGCTGATAAAAATATATCCCTGCTGTGCTAATCCTTTGGTGTGGTAAAGGGCCTTTGTCTGCTGTTTACCTTATCTCCTACTATCACAAACCTGGGTAAACCTTTGTTCAAGGAGAGGAACTTCTCATCAGGTGGCTCCTCAATTGACCAATCTGTCTGATCATGCAGCCTCACAAAACACACAACTACAGTTGTTACAGAATTAGATTCTGTGTTGCACTTGAAACATTTTATTACTGCCTCTCAGCTTGTGTTGAACAATAATAATAATAATAGCATTTGTTAAATGATTAATATGTGCCAAGCACTGTTCTAAGCTCTGGGTGGGGGGGGAGGGGGCGGGGGGGAGGGGTACGAGGAAATCAGGGTGTCCCACCAGGGGCTCATAGTCTTAATCCTCATTTTACAGGTGAGGTAATTGAGGCACAGAGAAGTGACTTGCCCAAAGTCACACAGCTGACAAGCTTCGGAGCTGGGATTAGAACCCACTACCTCCAACTCCCAAGCCCGGGCTCCTTCCACTGAGCCACGCTGCTGCCTTTAAGTTCATCAGCAGGAGCTGGTTTGAAGTTTTTGCAGGTAAACACTCTTTTCAGCAGATCCCATCCAGCAGAATCAATCAATCAATCAATCAATCAATCGTATTTATTGAGCACTTACTGTGTGCAGGGCACTGTACTAAGCGCTTGGGAAGTACAAGTTGGCAACATATAGAGACAGTCCCTACCCAACAGTGGGCTCACAGTCTAAAAGGGGGAGACAGAGAACAAAACCAAACATACTAACAAAATAAAATGAATAGAATAGATATGTACAGGTAAAATAAATAAATGAATAGAGTAATAACTATGTACAAACATATATACATATATACAGGTGCTGTGGGGAAGGGAAGGAGGTAAGATGGGAGGATGGAGAGGGGGACGATGGGGAGAGGAAGGAAGGGGCTCAGTCTGGGAAGGCCTCCTGGTGGAGGTGAGCTCTCAGTAGGGCCTTGAAGGGAGGAAGAGAGCTAGCTTGGCAGATGGGCAGAGGGAGGGCATTCCAGGCCCGGGGGATGACATGGCCCAGGGTCGATGGCGGGACAGGCGAGAACGAGGTACGGTGAGGAGATTAGCGGCAGAGGAGCGGAGGGTGTGGGGTGGGCTGTAGAAGGAGAGAAGGGAGGTGAGGTAGGAAGGGGCGAAGTGATGGAGAGCCTTGAAGCCCAGGGTGAGGAGTTTCTGCCTGATGCGCAGATTGGTAGCCACTGGAGATTTTTGAGGAGGGAAGTAACATGCCCAGAGCATTTCTGGACAAAGACAATCCGGGCAGCAGCATGAACTATGGATTGAAGTGGGGAGAGACACGAGGATGGGAGATCAGAGAGAAGGCTGATGCAGTAGTCCAGACGGGATAGGATGAGAGCTTGAATGAGCAGGGTAGCGGTATGGATGGAGAGGAAAGGGCAGATCTTGGCAATGTTGCAGAGCTGAGACCGGCAGGTTTTGGTGATGGCTTGGATGTGAGGGGTGAATGAGAGAGCGGAGTCGAGGATGACACCAAGGTTGCGGGCTTGTGAGACGGGAAGGATGGTAGTGACGTCAGCAGAGATGGGAAAGTCAGGGAGAGGGCAGGGTTTGGGAGGGAAGACAAGGAGTTCAGTCTTGGACATGTTGAGTTTTAGGTGGTGGGCAGACATCCAGATGGAAATGTCCCGAAGACAGGAGGAGATATGAGCCTGGATGGAGGGGGAGAGAGCAGGGGCAGAGATGTAGATCGGGGTGTCATCAGCGTAGAGGTGATAGTTGAAGCCGTGGGAGCGAATGAGGTCACCAAGAGAGTGCGTGTAGATCGAGAACAGAAGGGGACCAAGCACTGAACCTTGGGGAACCCCCACAGTAAGGGGATGGGAGGGGGAGGAGGAGCCTGCAAAAGAGACTGAGAATGAACCACCGGAGAGATAAGAGGAGAACCAGGAGAGGACAGAGTCTGTGAAGCCAAGGTCAGATAGCATGTTGAGGAGAAGGGGGTGGTCCACAGTGTCGAAGGCAGCTGAGAGGTCGAGGAGGATTAGGACAGAGTATGAGCCGTTGGATTTGGCAAGCAGGAGGTCATTGGTGACCTTTGAGAGGGCAGTTTCCATGGAATGTAGGGGACGGAAGCCAGACTGGAGGGGGTTGAGGAGAGAGTTGGTGTTGAGGAATTCGAGGCAGCGCGTGTAGACAACTCGTTCAAGGAGTTTGGAAAGGAATGGTAGGAGGGATATGGGGCAATAGCTAGAAGGTGAGGTGGGGTTGAGAGGGTTTTTTTAGGATGGGAGAGACATGGGCATGTTTGAAGGCAGAGGGGAAGGAACCAGTGGAGAGTGAGCGGTTGAAGATGGAAGTTAAGGAGGGGAGAAGGGATGGAGCTAGAGATTTCGTGAGATGAGAGGGACTGGGGTCAGAAGCACAGGTGGCCGGAGTAGCACTTGAGAGGAGGGAGGAGAGCTCCTCTGAGGAGACTGCTGGGAAGGATGGGAGAGTAGCAGAGAGTGTTGAGAGACACTCATCATCATATCATCAGAACAATCATATTGGTCTGGATTAAATATTTTGTGGAGTTCACCAAGTGCTAGGTACAGCCTACCAAGTCATGAGGAAACACCCTCTCTCACAGGGTTTACAATCTGAGATAGAGGAAAAACTGGTACTTTATCTCCATTTTACATAGAGAATTGGGGCCCAGAGTGGTTGAGTAACTTGCCCAAGGTCATCCAGCATCAACTGGCAGAACAGAAGAAGCACACAGTAAACTCTCAATAAATACAAATGAAAGAACAAATAGCCTTAGGGCTGTTGTTTTGTTGTCTGTCTCCCCCCCCCCCCCCACCCCAGCTTCTAGACTGTGAGCCCCTTGTTGGTAGGGATTGTCTCTGTTGCCGAATTGTACTTTCCAAGCATTTAGTACAGTGCTCTGCACACAGTAAGAGCTCAATAAATATGATTGAATTTATTGAAAGAATATCAAAGTTGAATGAGAACGATGCCAAGGTTAAGGGCTTGTGACATGGAGGATGGTGATGCTGTCTACTGTAATGGGAAAGTCAGGTCCAAGAGGATATGGTTTGAATGGGAAGATGAGGATTTCTGTTTTGAACATGTTAAGTTTGAGGTGTCGGCAGGACATCCAAGTAGAGATATCATGAAGGCAGGAAGAAATATGAGACTGCAGAGAAGGAGAAAGACCAGGGCTGGAGATGTAGATTAGGAATCATCTGTATGGTGATAGTCGCTGAAGCCTTGAGAGTGAATTCTCCAAGGGACTGAATCTAGACAGAGAAAGGAAGGGAACCTGGAACTGAACCTTAAGGTCCTCCTTCAGTTATGGGGTGGGAGGCTGAGGGTTTGTCCAAGAACTGTTTTGTTTGTTTGTTTTCTTAATGGTATTTATTAACACTTACTATATGCCGGGCACTGTACTAAAAAGAAGCAGTGTGGATAAGTGGAAAGAGTATGGGCTTAGGAGTCAGAGGTCACGGGTTCTAATCCAGGCTCTGCCACTTGTCAGCTGTGTGACTTTGGGCAAGTCACTTAACTTCTCAGTGCCTCAGTTACCTCATCTATAAAATGGGGATTATGACTGTGAGACCCTCGTGGGACAATGTGATTACTTTGTGTCTACCCTAGCGCTTAGAACAGTGCTTGGCACATAGTAAATGCTTAACAGATACCATCATTATTAAAGGCTGGGGTAGATACAAGTTAATCAGGATGGACACCGTCCATGTCCCAGAAGGGGCTCACAGTCTCAATTCCCACTTTATAGATGAGGGAATTGAGGCATAGAGAAGTGAAGTAACTTACCTAAGGCCACACAACAGGCACCCAGACCCAAGCTCTTCTCATCAAGTCATGTGTGTTTCACTAATATGTCTGTAATCTTGAGGCACATACATAAGAATATATGCAAATTTTTATCTATTGCTTTGAAAGTTCAGTCCAGTATTATGGACAGAAAATAAGTTTCAATCAATCCATGGTATTTATTGAGCACTTACTATGTGCAGAACACTGAACCAAGTGCTTGGAGAGTACAAGCACAATAAGCAGTGTGGCTCAGTGGAAAGAGCATGGGCTTTGGAGTCAGAGGTCATGGGTTCAAATCCCAGCTCCACCAACTGTCAGCTGTGTGACTTTGGGCAAGTCACTTACCTTCTCTGTGCCTCAGTTCCCTCATCTGTAAAATGGGGATTAAAACTGTGAGCCCCCCATGGGACAACCTGATCACCTTGTAATCTCCCCAGCATTTAGAACAGTGCTTTGCATATAGTAAGTGCTTAACAAATACCATCATTATTATTATTATTATTACAACACAACAGAATTAGCAGACATGTCACAAGTATGAAGCAAACTGAACCTTTGTGACAGCTTACATCAAGGAAACCACATATAATAAACAATATACTATGTTTTTGTGCTCCATGCCATGTGTAGTGGCATTATTCCCTGGCTCTTTAAAAGTAGATTATTTTCACACATTCCAGAATACCATTTTCTTTTTAAAATGTTGCTGATTTATTTATCATATGGCCCTCTATGACTCTGTTTTTTTCTTCTATCTTTGGCCTACCCTGTCATTCTTCCCTTCCCCTTGAATATTAACTGTGATAAGAGAAGTCTGTCAAATGCTGAAACTCTTCAGGAACTTATCATGTAGCTAAGCTATAAAAATTTTGTAACTGCATGTGGTTGTTGCAATTTTCATTATGAAATAATTCTTCATCTTTCAGGATTGCATAAAGTTAAATTTGGTATAATTTAATTATCTGACTAGTGAACAGAGAGAAGCATGCTACATAATTTAGAAATAATAATATACTTCCACTTGAAAATGTGACCTTTTAACTGCCAACCCAAGTTTTACTTCAGATTAGAGTCTGTTTAATGAACACTTCAGATAACATTATGATTGATGAAAAGTTATATTCATTGTTAAAATAAAATGAATTTGTAACTGTATAATCTCTTTCATACTTCTATAGACAACAATGACTTAAATTTATTTTTGAGTTTTTATGACATCACTGAAAGAACTGCTTTTTAATCGAGGTCTAATACCTTTTCTATAGAAGAAATTAGATGTTACGACAATTTATGTTCACAAAGACGTTTTGTAATAAGCTGAATCTTTTCACTGTCAGCACAGAGTTTAAAGCTGCTCATCTAATTCTGCTACCTAAGCAGTATTACATTATCAAATACCACATCAACAGGCAATGTAGAAAACTGAATCGAGAAGGCTAATATTCTTTGGGAGGCTAAACGTAGAAAAAAGGGTGATGACGAGACTTCAATTTGCATATGAAAATTAAGGACTCCAAAAGTGTGTAGAAGGTACATTTCACTGAAGACAACCTGAATAATAGAACTCAACATAAAAATCACAGGATTAGAACATCAAAACTGAAGTACTAAAACTCAGTCAACTCAACAGCAATCAATCAATCAATCGTATTTATTGAGCACTTACTGTGTGCAGAGCACTGTACTAAGCGCTTGGAAAGTACAAGTTGGCAGCATTGAGGACATGTGCATTACATCTTTCCTGGAAGGGCTGATGAAGCAGCATGGTGTAGTGGATAGAGCTTGGGTTTGGGAGTCAGAAGGACCTGTGTTCTAATCCCGACTCTGCCACTTGTCTATTGAGTGACCTTGGGTGAGTCACTTCCCTTCTCTGTGCCTCAGTTACCTCATCGGTAAAATGGGGATTAAGACTGTGAGCCTCATGTGGGTCAGGGACCGTGTCCAGTTTAATTACCTTATATCTAACCCAGTGCCTAGAACAGTGGCTAGCACTTAGTAAGCAATTAACAAATACCATAAACAAAAAACAGTGAAGGAATGGGGGATAGCATGCTTCCCAGGGACCTAGTCCCCAAGGACCAGGAAATGGATGCTGTTCTCTGCTGGAAGCAAGTACTGTGCTGCCTCTTTGTACCAGGGAATTGAATTAACCCTGGAGGATGGAGAAGCATAATCAATCAATCAATCATGTTTATTGAGTGCTTATAATGTGCAGAGCACTGTAGTAAGCACTTGGGAGAGTACACTACTACATAATTAGCATACATATTCCCTGTTCATAGCAACCTTACAATCTAGAGGGACTCCAAGGCCTGACGCAGCCCAGCCAGAAAATATACAGGATTAGTGAAATTGCAGGTGGAGATCCAGTTTAGCTCTTTTAAGTTTTTTTTTCCAGAGGTAACATTTGGTTAGCCTCAAATAAATACAGAAATGTACACACAATACACCTTCCTTAGCACTCTTGGGAATTTGCTCTCCCAATGTATTTTTTCTGGCCCCTATAAATTATACATATTATTATGTTTGTTCTTCCCTGTTAGAGTGTAAGCTTCTTGTGTTGAGCTTCTTTGTTCTGTACTAATGCTAATACACCAACACAGTGAATAGTACAATTGGGTGCTCAATAAATGCTAATACTACTCATAATAATACCACTATAACTACTTCTACTCTGCAAGAGAGAGAGAGAGAGAGAAAGAGAGAGAGAGAAAGAGAGAGAGAGAGAGAGAGAGAGAGAGAGAGAGAGAGAGAGAGAGAGAGAGAGAGAGAGAGAGAGAGAGAGAGAGAGAGAGAAATGCATGTGTCTCTAAATCTAGGTCATTGAGAACTGTATTCTTCTATGAATGGGAAGGAGAATTTTCCCCAGGTTCTCAGTTACTCATTAGTCACTCACTGTTGTTCCCATAAAGACAATACAGAATCTGTTAATTCTCTTGTACTATACTCTCCCAAGTACTTAGTGAAGTGCTCTGTGTATAATAAGTGCTTGATAATAATAATAATAATATTGGTATTTGTTAAGCACTTATTATGTGCCACATACTGTTCTAAGTGCTGGGGGAGATACAAGGAAATCAGGTTGTTAATAAATACAGTTGATTGGGTCAGTCACTATAGTCAGTGTTTTTAGGCCTACTGCTAATGCAACTTTGGTTGACCACGTTTTACAGTCTGACATTTCTTCCCTAATTCCCACCCACCCTCTTGCATTCAGACCTGTTTGTGAGTCCTAGAAGTTCCCTTCTGGAAGCTAGAAGTTAATAATCATAGTATTTGTTAAGCACTTACTATGTGCCAAGCACTGTTTTAAGCCCTGGAGTAGATACAAGTTAATCGAGTTGTCCCATGTGGGGTTTACAGTCTTAATCCCCATTTTACAGATGAGGTAACTGAGGCATAGAGAAGTTAAATGGCTTGCCCAAGGTCACACAGCAGACAAGTAGCAGAGCCAGGATTAGAAACCACATCCTCTGTCTCCCAAGCCCATGCTCTTTCCACTAAGCCACTCTGCTTCTCAAATCAAACATCCCCGTGACTCAGCAACACATTCCTCTAGCATAAATTGGAGAAGCAGCATTTCTCAGTGTAAAGAGCACAGGCTTACGAGTCAGAGGTCATGGTTTCAAATTCTGGCTCCGCCAACTGTCAGCTGTGTGGCTTTGGTCAGGTCACTTAACATCTCCATCCCTCAGTTACCTCATTTGTAAAATGGGGATTAAAAACTGTGAGCCCTCCATGGGATAACCTGATCACCTTGTAATCTCCCCAGCACTTAGAACAGTGCCCTGCACATAATAAGCACTTAACAAATACCATTATTATTATTATTATTAATTAATAAAAATGATGGTATTTGTTGAGTTCTTACCAGGTGCTAGGCCCTGAACTAACTGCTGGGGTAAAAACAAGATTAGCAGGTCAAATACAGTCCCAGCCCCCCAAAGGGCTCACAAAGAGGAAGGGAGAATAGTTATTTAATCCCAGTTTTACAGATGAGGAAACAGGCACAGAGAAGTGAAATGAATTACCAAAGGCCACACGTCAAGACAGTGGTGGAGATGGGATCAGAACCCAGGTCCTCTGACTCCCAGGCCTGTGCTTTTTTCACAGGTCCATCCTGTTCTGTTCTCCTGGTTTAGGGCAACCCACTTCAGTCTTCAGTACTTTCCCAGGCTTGTCCAGATGACCAAATGACAGTGAGACTTGCTCAGAAAGAAAACTAGAATATGTTCACAAATCTTTTTTCTTTAGTGATCAACATTCTGCTATTCAACATTTAAAGAAATTGTTTAGTGAAAATGCTAGTGAATTTGGGCACCTAAAGAAGATTTTAAGAAGTACTTCTGCTCTTTAGACCTTTTGCTTACCTTGAGACTTGATTCCACATTCTGCCTCTGAAACTCCAAAAAGACAAATGTACTTTTTACACTGGGTTTCTCATGCTTTGAAAATCATACTGGGAATGGTGGCTCAGAATGTGCTTTTGTGGAAATGGGAAACTTGACTCTAGAAAGAACAAGTGGGCATGTGCGGTTGAAGGAGAGTCTGGTGAGAAGGGAAGAAGACTAGGAGTTGTGTTCATTAGGGTACAACACAGACAGGGAAAATAAGGCTTAGAAGCAGTGTGGCCTAGTAGAAACAGCATGGCCCTGTTGCCCCACTCCTCAAGAATCTCCAGTGGTTGCCCATCTACCTTTGCATCAAAAAGAAGCTCCTTACCATTGGCTTTAAAGTCTTCAGTCACCTTTCCCCCTTTTACCCTGTCTTGAATTCCTTCTGCAACTCAGCCCACACACTTTTCTCCTCTAATGCCAAACGACTCACTGTACCTATATCTCATCTATTTCACTGCTAACCTCTCACCCTCTGTGCTCAGAGCACTGTACAAAGTGCTTGGGAGAGTATAATACAACAGAGTTGGTAGACATGTTTCTTGCCCACAATGAGTTTACAATCTAGAGGGGCAGACAGACATTAATATAAATGAATAACATATGGATATGTACATAAGTGCTGTGAGACTAAGGGTGGGGTAAATAATCAATCAATCAATCAATCAATCAATCGTATTTATTGAGCGCTTACTATGTGCAGAGCACTGTACTAAGCGCTTGGGAAGTACAAATTGGCAACACATAGAGACAGTCCCTACCCAACAGTGGGCTCACAGTCTAAAAGGGGGAGACAGAGAACAGAACCAAACATACCAACAAAATAAAATAAATAGGATAGAAATGTACAAGTAAGATAAATAAATAAATAAATAAATAGAGTAATAAAATAAAAGTAATAAAAATAAAAGTAATAAAATAAATCAAATTAAATAAATAAATAAAATAAAGGATGCAAATCCAATTATGAGGGGATGCAGAAGGAAGTGAGAGAGGAGAACATGAGGGTTTAGTCAGTCCTCTTTGAGGAGATGTGAATTGAATGTGGGGAGAGTGAACATTCATCAGATATGAAATAGGAAAAAGTTCCAGGCGAGAGGCAGGATGTTTGCGAGGGGTCAGCAGCGAGATAGATGAGATCAAGGTACAGTGAGTAGATTGTTATTAGAGGTGTGAAGTGAGCATGCTAGGTTGTAGTCACCTGTCTACATATTTTATTTTGTTGTCTGTCTCCCCCTTATAGACTGTGAGCCTGTTGTTGGGTAGGAACCATCTCTATATGTTGCCTAGTGCTTAGTACAGTGCTCTGCACACAGTAAGCACTCAATAAATACGATTGAAGGAATGAATGAATGAATAGTCAGAAATCAGGGAGGTAAGGGTAGGAGGGGGCAAGGTGATAGAGCAATATAAATCCAATGATAAGGCTAATCCTATAATAAGGATAAGCCTATGGTAAGGATACATACCCTACACTTTCTCCAAACATCCCATTGCCACAATTGCTTGCAATTATTCTGCTGGATGGGTCACTGAAACTGACCAGTGTGGCACTCCTTCTGTTTTTATGAGGAACAATGATTTCTGGTTACATTGCTGATACTCAGACTCTTCCAGGATTCCCCTCTACTATACAACTGCATACTCCTTTTGAGGGTGGAATTCAGGATGGAAAGGTAGAATTCTTCTGAGCCATTTAGAAAGTCTCTTAATAGTGTGCTCCAATATCTTATCAATTATCTGATATAACACTACCCATTTGAAATGTTCTGTTATTTTGTGTTCATGACAGTTCTAAGCAAATAGGTGGTAAGAAAAACAACTTCCACGTTTCCTGAACTGGAGGTTCAGACACTGAAAGCATAAAAAAAAATACTTTCTTGGGAATAACAATGTTATTCTCAAAGGAAATAAAACTTCTGAATGGTAGACTATTGCTTTTTGATGATATTTTTTACACTGCTATTTAGAACATTCCTCTAGAAAATGCCATCTAAATGCTGAGTTAAGACAAGCTCTGAACAGAATGATTTTATATATAGAATGAACTTTGTGCCAGCAATTTGGCTGTTTCCAATAGAGTATGCAAAGACAAGGGGAAAAAATAAAGTCATTTCTATTCACAAGCAATGCAATTACACCTAGCCATGTATCCTAGTATGCATTCATAAAAATGCACCATATTTTAAGTTAATAACTGTTCCAAATGGAATGAAGAGAGGTTGTGAGAGTGCTTTGTTTTTCCGCACTCAAAGACTAGAACACATTCTAAAATTTTCAGGGAAAACCCTAGTCCATTTGGTGAATAGTGATACATTATAATTTATTGGTATTCAGACCTGGATTAACTCTGGTAAAATCAAGCATCTGCCCTATGTCACCCTTCTCTAGGGACCCCCAGATACAGGATGAATTTGGTGATGTGGTGTGATTTTGACAACCATTTTGGGCCAAGTAGCTCCTCAAATAATAGTAATTGTGATATTTGTTCAGTACTTTACGCATGCCAAGCCCTGAAGTAAGTACATTAAGTAAGCCTCAGTCCCTTCTCCTATATGATGATGATGGTATTTGTTAGGTGCTTACTATTTGCCAAGCACTTTTCTAAGCACTGGGGTAGATAAAAGATAATCAGGTTGTCCCACGTTGGGTTCACAGTCTTAATCCTCATTTTACAGATGAGGTAAACTGAGGCACACAGAAGTGAAATGACTTGCTCCAGGTCACACAGCAGATAAGTGGTGAAGCTAGGACTAGAACCCACATCCTCTGACTCCCAAACCTGGGCTCTTTCCACTAAGCCACGCTGCTTCTCCTACATGGGGCTCACAGTCTAAATGAGAAGGAGAGTAGGTATTCCAGCATCCTTCGAGCCTCAGTTCTTGGTTCCCCTCCTATTTTCTATCTATAGCCACTCCCTTTGGAGAGTCCATTCATTCATTCAATTGTATTTATTGAGCAGTTCACTCCCACAGCTTCAATTACCATCTCTATGTGGATGATTCCCAATTCTACAGTTCCAGCCCTTGTGTGGGAAGAGTGTCCCACAAGCAACCCACAGAGTGCAGGCCCCCCTGCCCAGACTATTGGGGTCCACAGCTCCAGGTTGCTGTAGGCTTATGGAGGGAGTGAAGGGGTGGAATGTGGGAGGAGTGCCTTTTCTGTGAATTCACCCCCTCCCTCTGCCCGAGCAACCCACAGCAAGGACACAGAACTGCTGCACAACAAGGTTGCGGAACGGGAACTGTCTCAATCAGATAGACAACCTGGGAATACAGGGAGGGCTAACCGGTATGTGGGGGCTTTGTATATAAGAGGCATTGCTGCTATTTTTAGTTGTAAGCATTTAGACGGAGCCCTGCAGAATCTGCCCTGCTGATCAGGACTTGGACCTCCCCTTGCTTGCTGCTCCACAGCTATTCATTCAATCGTATTTATTGAGTGCTTACTGTGTGCAGAGCACTGTACTAAGCATTTGTAGCTAGGTGAGTACACCCAAGAAAGAGGCAGAACTGATCACTCTGGCTCAATGTCTAGTCTTTGGCTCATCACTGCCACTCTAAAGAACTTGAAGCTGCCCTCTGGTTGGTGACCTCAGCTGACCTGGGGGGCATCTCCCCACACCTCGTCTTTCTCCTTCACAGCGGTTTCATATTTCCTCCTGCCTTCAGGACATCTCTATTTGGGTGTCCCCCAGAAGCCTCAAATTCAACATGTCAAAAACAGAAATCCTCATTTTCCCACCCAAACCTTGTCCTCCCCATGACTTTCTCATTACCTTTGCCAGCACTACCATCCTTCCTGTCTCATAAGCCCATAACATTGACACTCTCCTCAACTCATTTTTCTCTTTCAACCCACAAATTAAAACTAACACTAAAGCTCGTGTGTTCAGCCTTCACAATATCACTAGAAACCACCCCCTCCTCTTCATAAAAACTGCTACTGCGCTTTTCCAAGAACTTATCTTATCCTGCCTAGACTACTGTATCAGCCTCCTTACTGTCCTCCCTGACTTCAGTATATCCCCGTTCCAGTTCATACTTTGCTGGCCAGATCATTTTTCTAAATAAACACTCAATCCACATTTCCCCACTCCTCAAGAATGTCCAGTGTTTCCTCATACAACTCTGCATCCAACAGAAATTCTGTACAATTGGCTTTAAAGCACTTAATCACCTTGCCCAGGCCTATATTGCCTCATTGATGTCTTACTACAACCCAGAATGCTCACTTCATTCCTCTTACACCAACCTACTCACTCGTATTTCAATTTCATCTATCCTGCCAATGACCCCTTGCTCACATCCTACCTCTGTCCTGGGAATCCTTCCCCCTTTATATTTGACAGACCATCACTTTTCTCTCTTCAAAGTCTTATTAAAATCATAGCTCCTCCAAGAGGCATTCCCCAACTAAGCCCTCATTTCCCCTACTCCACCTCCCTTCTGCATCACCATTCCGCATCAGCCCCAAAGAACTTACATACATATCTATAATTTATTTTGTTATCTGTCTCCCCTGCTAAACTATAAGCTCCTTGTGGGCAGGGAAAATGTCTACCAACTCTATTATATTGTACTCTGCCAAGAACTTAGTACAGTGTTCTGCATTCAGAAAGTGCTGAAAAAATACGATTGGGAGAAGCAGCACTGCCTATTGGATAGAGTTCAGGCATGGGAGTAAGAAGGAACTAGGTTCTAATCCCTACATGAGCATTTGTCTGCTGTGTGACCTTGGGCAAATCACTTCACTTCCCCATGACTCAGTTACCTCATCTGTAAATGGGGATAAAGACTGTGAACCACATGTGGGACATAGGCTATGTCCAACCTGATGATTTTATATCTACCCCAACACATAGTACAGTGGCTGGTACATAGTAAGCACTTAGCAAATACCATAAAAATATGATTGATTGATTGATCTACAGATGAGGAAACTGAGGTGCAGAGAAGTGTAATAACTTGCCCAAGGTCCCACACCGGGAAAGTGGTAAAACTAGGATTAGAATCCAGGTCATCTGATTCCTAGGCCCATGCTTTTTCTACTTCATTATGCTGCTGCTTTGAAGATTTCTTACTAGGAAGCTCTCAGGCAGGGGAATGTCCCAGCAGAAGACATTTCCTCTTTTCAATCTATCAGGCAATCAATCACTGGTATTTAATGAGTGCTTACTCTGTGCACGGAGCTGTACTAAGCTCTTAGGAGAAAAGTTGGTAGACAGAGTTGGTAGACACATTCCCTGCCCACAACTTGCTTACAGTCTAGACAGTCCAGTCTTTTCAAACTCTACCCTCTTCTTCTTATAGTTTCATGTGGTACAGAATTAAAAAAAAATATCTTTTTATTTGCTTGCTATCTCCAGCTCTTAGTAAAGTACCATGCGCACAGTTAGAATTCAATAAACATTAGTGACTCATTCATTATTGCAGCTCAGCTTCACCAGGAAGACATATGAGTAGACTAGATGGGGGTACCAAGCAGCTGCTGGGTAATGAACTGAAAGTGGGGAGTAATAATAATAATAATAGCATCCATTAAGCACTAACTACATGACAAACACAGTGCTAAGAGCTGGGTAAATAAAATACCCTCAGCTAATACACAGTACCTGGTCCACATGTGACTAAGTTTAAGCAGGGGAGAGAAGAGGAAGCAGGGAAATTAGAACAAACATTTTTTTTTAGAAAATACAATAAGACAAAATCTCTAATGACAAAACCCAGTAGTGGGCCTCTGGGAAATAATTGCAGCTGAGAGACAAAGCTGGCATGTGATAATCAGGAGTGGGGTTTCCCTTCTTGATCAAAGGCTTTGGGAAAATCGGAGGATTTGTGCAAATCAGGATACTAAAAGGATGAGTAAAAGCAATTGCCAGACACAGCAAATGGAATCTGCATCAGCCCAACAAAAGAAACTCATTAAATTAAGGATTATATCAATAGTTTGGCCATACCTACAGATGTGGTTAAAGGTCTGTAGGTTCTTCAAGCAAGAAGGGTAATTATACTTATTATCACATATTATAAGCATAAAGTATGTGTTGATCCTGCGGGCTAGCTCATATTTAAAATATCAACTTCTAATTAATAACCTTTGCCATCCTCCTATATTGTCTGGCAAATGTCTGAGCAAACATGGACTAAAAGATGGTAAAGTCTTGGCAAATAAACCAGAAAATGAAAAGCAGTATAGCCTTATGGAAAGAACATGAGCCTGAGAGTCAAAGGACCTGGATTCTAATCCTGACTTTGCCAATTTTTTTTAAATGATATTTGCTAAACACGTACTATGAGCTAGGCATTGTCCTAAGCCCTGGGTTAGATACAAGTTAATCAGTTGGGACACAGTCCATGTCCCACATGGGACTCAGTCTTAATCACCATTTTATATGTGAGGTAGCTGAGACACAGAGAAATGATTTACCCAAGGTTACACAGCAGACAAGCGGAGGAGCTGGTATTAGAACTCAAGTCCTTCTGACTACCAGGCCCAAGCTCTATAATAATAATAATAATGATGGCATTTATTAAGCACCAACTATGTGCAAAGCACTGTTCAAAACACTGGGGAGGTTACAAGGTGATCAGGTTGTCCCCTGGGGGGCTCACAATCTTAATCCCCATTTTACAGATGAGGGAACTGAGGCACAGAGAAGTTAAGTGACTTGCCCAAAGTCAAACAGTTGACAGTTGGCAGAGCCGGGATTTGAACCCACGACCTCTGACTCCAAAGCCCATGCTCTTTCCACTGAGTCATGCTGCTTCTCTATCCACTGGGCCTCATGCTTCTCTAATTGTTTGCTGTGTGATCTTGGGAAAGTCACTTAACTTCTCTGTGTCTCAGTTTCCTCAACTGCGAAATGGGGATTCAATACCTGTTCTCTCTTGTACTTTGACTGTATACCCGACTCCGTCCAGCCTGGTTAATTTGAATCTACCCCAGAGCTTAAACCAGTACTTGACACATAGTAAGTACTTAACAAATGCAATGACAGTAATAATAATAATAATGAGGTCTGCAGCAACTCAGAGCATGAGTTAGTTTCAAGATTGATTTTTTTCTGTGGTGGTAGTAGTAACTTTCATTACCAGCTTACAATGTAAATGCATGTCATACTTTTATGACTGTAAGCTTGTTGTGGGCAGGGAATGTATCTGTTTATTTTTAAATTGTACTCTCTCAAGAACTTAGTACCACGCTCTGCCCACAGTAAGCACTCAATAGGTATGACTGAATGAAATATAACTGAACCTAAGCAAACATCACACTCTGCACTGATGAAGGTTTTTGGGGAGACTTCTTTGCAGACAGGGGAAATGCTCTTGCAAAAGACCACAAAACACATTCTTGGAAATCTCACATTGAATAGGCTGGTGGAACTTTCTGTACTTGTGGTTAATTTCCTAGCCTGGTCATGGAAGCTTGTGTTTGTATCCATCCTGCCATTTGGGTTGAGGCCAGTCTGTTGTAGTCCTATGGAAATCTAATCCATAAGGAACTGTGCCAGCTGAAAATTTCAACAGGTAGTGGAGAGGTTCATTTATTCATTCATTCAATTGTATTTATTGAGTGCTTACTGGGTGCAGAGCACTGTACTAAGCACTTGGGAAGTACAAATCGGCAACATACAGAGATGGTCCCTACCCAACAATGGGCTCACAATCTAGAAGGGGGAGACAAACAACAAAACAAAACAAGTAGACAGCTGTCAATAACATCAAAAAAGATAAATAGAATTATAGCTATGTACACATCATTAATAAAATAGAGTAAAAAATATGTACAAATATACACAAGTACTGTGGGGAGGGGAAGGGGGTAGGGCAGAAGGAGGGAGTGGGGGTGATGGGGAGGGGAGGAGGAGGAGAAGAAAAGGAGGGCTCAGACTGGGAAGGCCTCCTGGAGGAGGTGAGCTCTCAGCTGGGCTTTAAAGGGAGGAAGAGATCTAGTTTGGAGAATGTGCGGAGGGAGGGCATTGCAGGCCAGAGGTAGGATGTGGGCCAGGGGTCAACAGCAGACAGGAGAGAATGAGGCACAGTGAGGAGGTTAGCAGCAAAGGAGTGGATTAGGTTGGAATCAATTCATGGATGTGAGTCAGTCAGTCAGTCATATTTATTGAGTGTCTACTCTGTGCAGATCACCATATTAAGTGCTTGAGTCCCATCGAGATATATAGAGAAATGTTAGGGATGTTAGATGATCAACCTCTAACCAGCTGGGTGAATGGAGGGAGAGTGGATGTCAAACAAGACAACCTTCTCACTGTTTCTCCAAGCATCTTGTGGCCATTGTTAGTGAAGGAGTATTAGTCTGGACAAACCATGGACTGTTCAGGACTAAGCGCTTAGTGCTCTCAATAAATTCCATTGATTGATTGATTGATGGCTTGATTAATTGGCATTGCTCATGGGCTGATGTTCTTGGGATTCTTCCAAGCTTTTTTACCCTGTACCATTACACAGGAGATGGGAGACAAGTGCAGGGAAGAGAGAGAAATTGGAGGGTTTAAACCTGTCATTTCAGAAAACTGGCAACACAGAAACTATAAGAAACCTTAACTCTAGTGTAACTTTCAAATTAAAAGCCATTCAGTGGAAGGAAAAGTAAACTACAGAAGGGAATGCATTTACTAAAGTGGAGAATGCTGGCTAATAGGGATTGTTACCACCTCCTATAATTTTCTCCTCCTCCGCTAAGGATGAAATAGGGGTAGATGAACTTTAATCTCAACAAGAGGGATTGATTTTAGATAAGAGAAACCTAATCCTTGTGAGGATTCTAATCCTTGAAACAGGTAGCTAGGGGAGAATGTGGAATACTGGAAGTCTGTTACAGAAAGATAGTAATTAGAGCTATTCCAATATAAACACATTAGCAGAAGGATTTTAAGAAAGAGCCAGCAGCACAAACCAAATGACAGACTACCCCTCTTTAAAGAGCACTACAAAGAAAAGGATTAGCATGGAAGGCCGGAATCTGTTAAGGATTTTTATTTGCCTGGAGTTTTTAAAGGGGACTTGATTGAAAGCAGGAGGATCAGTATTATGACTTCTCAGGTCCCTCCTAACCTGATGATTCTGTGGCTATACAGACAACCTCTCTGAGTTGATGGGTCCTTAACCCCAAAGACGATACCTCTAGCAATCCAGTCTTTAATAACAGGAAAAGCTCTTACAGGCCCCTACTGCAGCCTGAACTCATTAATAAAACAAAGCATGGAATCAGCAATGGTCATAACAGTGGGCTAGAATAGGGGAGAGGCAAAAAAAAGCTTCACAATGGATGAGCAAAAATGATCCTAGCCATCATTTTCAAATTATTCCCTTAATTTTCATTTACATCATTTTATACAGGATGGAATTTCCCTGCTTGACCGATTATTGTCCATGCATGTGAATCCAATAGGCACCAAGAGGATCATCTGCCAGCTTCCTTTCTAGAAAGGAGAACAGATGGGGTGGTAACCTGGACTAGGGGATGATGGGTCCATCTGGGCCTTTGGCACAGATTACACTTACGTTGAAGAGAAATATCCTAAGCCTCACAAGAAGTGTGCATTGTTGGGGTACTGGGGACATGTGTTTTATAAAGAGATGGGAAGCACATGGAAATGTAATAGATAGGTCCCATCCCTCACTCCTCCTCCCCATCTTCCCCACACTCATATCTGGCTGAAAGTGGAAGATGTAAATTTTAAGTGGTCTGCGACTGGTAGCTCAAACTGTCTTTCTGTTCATCCAGAGAAATGGTCGACAGCTAATGAGTTATGCCATAAGAACACATTACTCTTTCACCTAGGAGATTGGAAGAGCGTTCTTGGCAGATCCAACCTCATTGCTGACCTTATAATCTGTTCTCAGTAATTAGGAGAATCAGAGTGGCCGAATGGTTCCTGGGTCTTCTACCAAGGTGATCCTGCAAGGTTCTCATCAGGGCAGGGGAGGACATAAAAGTAGGATGATGGTTAGCAAGTTGGAGGACCAATATGGCTACCATGACACCCTTGATTAAAAGCATCTCTGGGGAATAGTGCTAAATGAGTTTCACAGAGACATTGCCAATCGGTGTCCTTTTCCCAGCTACTTGAAAGAACTAATAGCCCATAAATTTAGTATTCCAGAATGATATTCTAATGATGTTAAAAATGTTTATGAGTAACCATCTCTACTGGCCTTAACTAGAGATACCAGCTTCAACAGTTCATTTCAAGAAAAGGATTCTTCGGTTGTTCTGGTAACAGTAATATCAAGAATACAATTCTT
The DNA here is from genome assembly GCF_015852505.1 of Tachyglossus aculeatus. Lineage (NCBI taxonomy): Eukaryota > Metazoa > Chordata > Mammalia > Monotremata > Tachyglossidae > Tachyglossus > Tachyglossus aculeatus. Next base: position 95,070,887 of record NC_052069.1, read on the forward strand.
ACTAAGGGATGAAAAGGCAAAGGCAACATTTTTGAGGTGACAAAGGAGACCTGCAAGATTTTGTCAAGCTGAGGTATTTATATAACAGCCTGGCAAATTAACCCATTTCCCCAGCATTAGGCCAGGAAAACAACTCATTGTGAACAAGTGAAAATATTAAATCAAATGAAAAACTCAGAAGACCTCAAAACTCATTGATATTTATTGGGATGGCGGTGTGCTGAGCACTGTATTAGGCACTTGGGAGAGAGCAATATGGTAGAGTTGGTAGTTATGTTCCCTACCCACAAGGAACTCACTCCCTGGAGGGGAAAATAGACATTGGAGCTGAAGTTGTGGAATCAGATGAGTTCTTCAAGGGATTGGCTGTAGATGGCAAAGATACAGGGACCCACACAGAAATAAGACTCGAGGGACACCCAGAGTTAGGAAGTAGGAGGAAGAGGAAGAATCAGCACTAACCTGTACTTCCCAAATGCTAACTTGTACTTCCCAAGTGCTAACTTGTACATCCCAAGCACTTAGTACAGTGCTCTGCACACAGTAAGTGCTCAATAAATACGATTGATTTAATGAATGAATGAGAAAGAGACTAAGAAAGAAATGCCTGAGAGAGTGGAGAACCTGGAGAGGAACTGGAGAACCAATGTCAGTGAACCCAAAGTTAGATCACATTTCCAGGAGAAGTGAGTGGTCTGTGGTAATAAAGGAAGAGCTTATGAATATAATGTAGAGAGAATGTATGTAGGAATGACTCATTTTTTACAGAAAGTGCTGACCTTATAGACACACAGCTTTACTGTAAGACTCCAAAGTAGGGTGGCCATTCATACTATTTTTTACTGGACAGTCCAGGTTTCAGCTAGTCTAGTCTTTCCTCTGTCTGGTAGAGAGTCAGTTCCAGTCACCTTTTGTCCAATATTTTTATTTTATTAAACATCCAGCCTTTTCCTACTTCACTTTCTCATGTGGCGGCAGAAGCAATCCATTAGTCAGTCAATCAGTCAGTTGATCATTTTTTTTTGAGTACTTACTGCATGCACATATTGTACTAAGTGCTTGGGAGAGTACAATATAACGATACAACAGGCACATTCCCTGCCCACAATGATCAGTGAATCAATCAAGCAATGGTATTAATTAAGCACCACTGTGTCCAGAGCATTGAACTAAGTGCCTGTCTTGTCTTATGCTGTCAAGTCTACTCCGACCCATATTGACACCATGGACACAACTCTCCCTGAACGCCACATCTCCATCTGCAATCGTTCTGGTAGTGTATCCATAGAGTTTTCTTGGTAAAAATACAGAACTTGTTTGCCATTGCCTCCTTCTGCACAGTAAACTCAAGTCTCCACTCTCAACTCTCTCCCATGCTGCTCTGCCCAGCATTGGTGAGTTTTGACTTGTAGCAGATTGCCTTCCACTCTCTAGCCACTGCCCAAGCTAGTAATGGGTAGGCCTCTCTTGACTTTTCCTCCCATAGTCAAGACTGGTAGAGTACTGACTGGAAACCCTCCAGGTGCAAACTGAGAGGGACTAAGTGCATAGGAAAGTACAATATTAAAGAGTTGGTTGATACGATCCCTGCCCAGAAGGAGCTTATAATCTAGTGGAAGCCGTGCCTACTTTAGCAGGGATCTGAACCTGGAAGGAAATGCATCGGCTCCGGAAAATGGGGGAATGGGGAATCAGAGGTTCTGCCTGGTTTATGTTATTCAAATTTCCTCGGAGAACCTTTCTGTGTGTCCTTATGCCGCCAGTATGTTGTTATATAACTTCTTGTAACCTACAAAAAACAACATAAGTCTGTTGCTTCAGAGTCAGCAAAATGATGTCTGGTATTCTCCAGTGCTAGCAGTGGCCACCCTATACACACTTGGAACATGAGAGCCTTTGTAAACAGATAGTCAATGTGTTCTTCAGATGGAAAGTCATAACCATAATAATGCACAAATGTCTAATAGGGAAGCAGCGTGGCTCAATGGAAAGAGCCCGGGCTTGGAAGACAGAGGTCATGGGTTCAAATCCCGGCTCTGCCCCTTGTCAGCTGTGTGAGCTTGGGCCAGTCACTTAACTTCTCTGGGACTCAGTTCCCTCATCTGTCAAATGGGGATTAAGACTGTGAGCCCCACTGTGGGACACCCTGATCACCTTGTATCCTCCCCAGCGCTTAGAACAGTGTTTTGCACATAGTAAGTGCTTAACAAATGCCATTATTATTATTATTATTAATAGAATAGTAAAATAAGTGTATGAAGGGAAAGCAGCAGATGCTGTAAAAGTGATACGAATGCTGCTTTGTATTTAAGAGTCTGTTTTCTTCTAAAAGCTCCAGGCACTTATAAACACTGCAATATCCTCATGTGAACTCTGGCAGGTTTATGTACGTGAACTTACAAAAAGAGAAAAAAGTGAAATAAACTGAAGCAAGCCAAGATGATTGATAGAGAGAAAAGATGTGACTTCCTCTGTTCCTAGTTGACAGTCTGACAGTCTGAGCTTCTCTCAAATCAGAAATAGCTTTCATCAGTTCAGTCTCAGATGGGGGATTCAGTCAATCAATCAATCAGTGGCTTTCATTCATTAATTCATTAATTCATTCAATCATATTTATTGAGCACTTACCATGTGCAGAGCACTGTACTAAGTGCTTGGTAAGTACAAGTTGGCAACATATAGAGACAGTTCTTACCCAACAGCGGGCTCACAGTCTAGAAGGGGAAGACAGACAACAAAACAAGACATATTAACAAAATAAAATAAATAGAATAAATATGTACAAATAAAATAAATAAATAAATAAATAAATAAATACAGTAATAAATACGTACAAACATATATACATATATACAGGTGCTGTGGGGAGGAGAAGGAGGTAAGGCGGGGGTATGGGGGGGAGGAGGGGGAGAGGAAGGAGGGGGCTCAGTCTGGGAAGGCCTCCTGGAGGAGGTGAGCTCTCAGTAGGGCTTTGAAAGGAGGAAGAGAGTTAACTTGGTGGATATGCGGAGGGAGGGCATTCCAGGCCAGGGGGATGGCGTGGGCCGGGGGTCGACGGCGGGACAGGCGAGAACGAGGCACAGTGAGGAGATTTCGACTGTTAGCTCACCGTGGGCAGGGAACATGTCTACCAACTCTATTGCACTGTACTCTCCCAAGTGCTTAGTACAGTGTTCTATACACAGGAAGCACTCAATAAATACTTTTGACTGATTAATTGATTTATTCAGCACTTCTTACATGCAGAGCACTGTACTAAACTCTTGGTAGAGTACACTATAATATAGTTGGTAGGCAGTTAATACCACCGGTTGCCTGGTGATCTGTCAAACATTTTGGGTGGATCCTGGAGTTGTGGGCTGCACTGTCCCAGGATCCCAAACTTCCCATGAGTATGATGAATTCCTGGTGGTCCAGATGGAGTCCAATGGAGGTTAAACATTCCTAGTTCCATGATCTCCTCTCAGGGTCACAGCTGGAGAGTTTCCAGTACTCTACCAGTCTCGACTAAGTGAGGAAGAGTCAAGCAGAGGCCTATCCATTCCATTCCTAGCTTGGGCAGTGCCTAGAAAGTGGAAGGCAATCTGCTATAAGTCAAAACTCACCTGTGCTGGGCAGCAGTGGCCTGGCAGAGAGTCGAGGGTGGAGACTCAATCTTACTGCAAGGAAGGAGGCAATGGTAAACCACTTCTGTATTTTTACCAAGAAAACTCTAGCGATAAACTACCAGAACGATTGCAGATGGAGGTGGAGTGTTCTGGGAGAGATGCGTCCATGGAGTTGCTATGGGTCATTAGCCTAAGACAAGTCTCACAAGAGTTTGAATTGGGAAATATCCTGATGTGGAGACCACTGGAGTGTCTGGGGACTCCATGCCCTCCCTTGGGAGATACTCCTTCCCTCCCCTCTGATGGTCCTAGAAGGATGATACCCAAATCTTTACGGAGACCTTTATCATGGTGACTCACTGGTTGGAATCGAAAGAAGTCATCAAACCACCCAACTGAGTAGATGATTCACTTCTGGTTGAAAACTATGGCAAGGGATTTGGCCAGCAGTGGGCCTCAACATCTATGGACACTTTTCCAAATAGCAGTATTTATTTATTCTATTTATATTTTTTATTATGGTAATTGTTAAGCATTTACTATTTTTCCAGCACTGTTCTAAGTGTTGGGGTAATCAATCAATCAATCATATCAATTATTTATTTTGTGCAAAGCACTTTATTAAGCACTAAGGAAGGTACCATGTATTAGAGTTGGTAGATACATTCCCTGCCTGCAATAAGCTTAAAGTCTACAGGGGGAGACAGACATTAATATAAATAAATTAAGGATACCTCAGTAAGTGCTGAGGGGCTGAGGGAGAGGTGAATAAAGGGAGCAAATCCAAGTAAGGGTGACACATAAGGGAGTGGGAGAAGAGGAAACTAGGACCTAGTCTTGGAAGGCCTCTTAGAGGACAGTGCCTTCAAGAAGGCTTTGAAGGTGGGGAGAGTAGCTTTCTGTGGATATGAAGAGGGAGGGCATTCCAGGATGGAGGCAGGATGTGTGTGATAGGTCATCATCGAGATAAATGAGATTAGGTTGGGTAGATACAAGTTAATTGTTGGACACAGTCTCTGTCCCACATGAGGCTGAAAGTCAAGAGTGGGTGTCTCCAGGAAACTTGGGTGGTCATCTCACTTGGTTTGGGGATAATTTTGGAGGGAGGCGATATTCCAGTATCCCAGCTCCTTTAAAGTAGCCAATATAAAGTCTAACCACAAAAAAGTCTAACCGTAGTCCTTGAAAATGTGGTTGTAGTGTGAATGGTTGTATCATCAGGCCTGTTTTCTCATACATTTACATGTGTCACTATAAATTAGTGTAGGGTAAATTAGTTAAATTAGGATCTGTCCCAGATATTCTGAAAAAATACTACAACATCCCTCTATGAGCTATATGTACTATAATAAAAACAGCCCACTGTTGGGTAGGGACTGTCTCTATATGTTGCCAACTTGTACTTCCCAAGAGCTTAGTACAGTGCTCTGCACACAGTAAGCGCTCAATAAATACTATTGATCACTAAGCTAGTGTCTATCTTCATTAGAATAATATAAAACATAACATCACAATATAGAAATGAATGAGTTGAAATATGATTATGAGTTTTTGCTGGAGGATGCATAAGTGGAAGCTCCTTCTGCTTACTGGTAGTATTCTTTCAACTTTAGGAGAAAAAACACATGTCCAACAAATCTAACAGCATTATTCGTTTCTTCACAAAATACCTTGTAGTAGGCTAATGCTTTCTGACCATCTCTGAGCATCTTTGAACTCTTGCTTCCTCCATTTTAAGTCTTATTTAAAAGTTCATCTGCTTTTAAAACCTGATGCAAGACAGTCAGTCAATTATATTTATAGAGCACTTACTGTGTGTAGAACATTGTATTAAGTACTTGGGTGAGTAAAACATTATGAATAGACACATTCCCTGCCCACAGTGAGCTTACAGTCTAGAGGGGGCTTACAGTTTACAATTTGAGGGAGACACAAGGAACTCATCTGCATTTTCATCATCTACTTTTAAACTAAGTTCCTTGTAAATCCTTTCCTACCAACTTCCTACAGGACCGTGGCCCTGAATTTTATTTTATTTTTTTAATTCTCTGCACCAGTAAGTCCACTTCTTACCTTGGCACTTAGGAAGGTCATAATATAACTATAGAAAGTTCAAAGAAAAGCAACCAAAATAGCAACAGTCATGGACTAGGTTCAGAATAAGGATAGACTGAAAAGGTTAGAACTCTTGAAGCTGGAAATTAAAAGGTTGAAAGAAGATATGATTGAACTTTATATAATAAATAGGGAAACTCAGAACTAATGTTGATCAAATCCCATAACAACAGAGTGAGGGGATAGCCACTGCAGTTTAAAGGAGGTGGTAGGTTATTGGATAAATGGTCAATAATGGCTTACTAGGGAGAAGCAATGTGGCCTAGTAGAAAGATCATAGGTCTGCGAGTTAGAGGACCTGGGTTCTAATTCCGGCTCCACCCCTTCTCTTCTGTGTAACCTTGGGCAAGTCACTTCACTTCTCTGTGCTTCAGTTATCTCATCTGTAAAGTGGGGATTAAAGCTGTGATCTCCATGTGAGATTTGTACTTTGTCCAACCTGATGATCTTGTATATAGCCCAGGGCTTAATGCAGTGCCTGGAAGATAGAGAAGCAGCATGGCTCAGTGGAAAGAGCATGGGCTTGGGAGTTAGAGGTCATGAATCCTAATCCCCGTTCTGCCACTTGTTGGCTGTGTGACTTTGGGCAAGTCACTTAACTTCTCTGGGCCTCAGTTACCTCATCTATAAAATGGGAATGAAGACTGCGAGCCTTGCGTGGGACAACCTGATCACCTTGTATCCCCACAGTGCTTAGAACAGTGCTTTGCACATAGTATGTGCTTAACAAATACCATAATCATCATCATCATCGTAGTGTAAGCTCTTAACAAAAGCTACAAAAAAAGAAAGGAAGTCAGGGATATAGAAGGAAAGGTTGAGGATATTAAGTGGAACCTCTATTACAATGAAGAAGGATATCCGAAGAGGAAAGCCATCATACAGGCACCCAATGAACTTTCTTCTTCTTGGCAGCAGTGTGCAATGTGTTAATAATAATGATAATAATTGTGGTATTTATTAAGCATGTACTCTGTACATTGCTCTGCACAGAGTAAGTGCTCAATAAATACCATTACTTATGTTCCAAACACTTTGCTAAGCAGTGCGGTAGATATAACATAAGCAGATCAGACATAGACCCTGTCCCACGTGGGGCTCACAGTGTAAGGGGTGGGAGAACAGGTATCAAATCCCCATTTTACAGATGAGGAAACTGTGCCCAAATAAGTTAAGTGACTTGCTCAATATCTCAAAGCAGGAAAGTGTCTAGATATGGTCAGGGACCACTTGGTACAGTGCTCTGCACATAGTAAGAGCTCAATAAATGCCATCAATTGATTGATGAATTGGCAGAGCCAGGATTAGACCCAGGTCTCCTGACTCTCAGGCCTGTCCTCTTTATATGGGCCAGTATACTAACCCATTAATGCTATCACAATCATTATTATTACTGCATTAATGCTATTTCTTTTCAACAACTGACAGGATTTGTTTTGCTTCCAGGACTTGATCACAGGTACTTACATAATAATTCCCTCATAATTAGTAATATGAATTGAGTGCTCAGCCTGTAAAAGACACTTCTCTAGAAATCTGGGTGAGTGCAGTTGAAAGATCAATGAGTCCCAATCCCTGACCTTAAGTTCCCATGGGAAAAACAAGTACTCATGCACTGATTATTTTTTTCAAGCCAGGACCCAATCGGGTTCAATGTCTTATTATTCCCAGCAAGTAGACATTAAATATTAAGAAATTAATGCAAAAACAAATAAGTGGTTTTCTTTTCTTCCCACCACTAATATTCAGAAATTCTATTTATTTATCCCATTTCTCAGCTGCTTGATTGCAGGTTCTATAAAAGGCTAGATGTAATATCAAATAGCAAGACTGAATCAGAAATAATGTACCATGATTAATAGAGTTCCTCCAAAGAAATGGGCTAGTCGGGAGTTCCCGTTAAAGACCTTGCTATTCACCCAGTTCCAGAGTACTTGTGTACATATCCTTACACTCTACTATTTCATTTTAATGTCAGTCTCCCCCTGTAGACAGTAAGCTCCATGTGTGCAGGAATTGTGTCCACCCACTCTATTATGTTATAGGAGTCAGCATGGCTGCAGTAGGCCATTACCCCAAGGCATTATTTTCTGAATTGATGGCAAATTCATGTTTATTTTTCTGGCAAAAAAAAACTGTGCAAGGAATGATTTTGAGGACAAGTAAATAAAACTTGCTAAATTTGAATTTCAATACTGCTTGTGAATTTCAATAATGGTGTTCCCTAGTTCCTGACATCATTTCCCGACCATGAGAAGGATCCCTTCCTTTCACTATGAGAGGATTATTGTTCTTCGCATTTTCCAAAGCCAGGAACAAGGCAGATTCCTCAAAGACAATGCAAACAGCTTTCACCAGCTCCAATCAAGGTGATGAAACCAAACTGAATGAAGGAGAATTGAATGTAATAAACTTTGAGGGAAGCTGAGTGCAGCATGAAGATTTCTGCTCTTGATTGGGCTCAATCTTTAACCATAACAGGGAAAAAGATTGACAGATGCAATTGAATACCTGAGAAACAGCAGAGACCTGGATAGGGAGTCTGAAGGAAAAAACAAGATTGGAGGTATAAACTCGATATTCAGCCTTTCTCTGTCCTTATTTCTGACCTCCAGCAAGGCTCTGTGACCATCAGAAAGTAATTGCATTGGCTAAATCATGAACTCTGAACTATGAAGATTCTTTAATTGTTACCCTAATCTCTAGAATTCCTGGCAGCTCTTTTTTTCAACAACAAGAATACTGAGCTAGTCCAACTTTTATTCCAAGACCAAATGCCCAAACAAATCTGTGATTTTCTGTTTATCTTTGTAATAAGATGTAAACGTATTTTATTGTTTTTGATGAAAAAGCTCTCTACTAGTCATTTATTTGTATTCATTGCTTACAAAGAAATCAACTCTTATAGTCGGTTAGTATATGAGAAGCAGTGTGGGGGAAAGGGCATGGTTCTAATCCCTGCTCTGCCACTTGTCTGCTGTGTGACCTTGGGCAACTCACTTCACTTCTCTGTGCCTCAGTTACCTCACCTGTAAAATGGGACTTAAGACTGTGAGCCCCATGGGGGACAGGGACTGTGTCCATCCTGATTTACTTGTACCCCAGTACTTAGTACAGTGTCTGGTATATAGTAAGCAGTTAACAAATACTAAAATTATTATTATTATAAACTGTGGTGTGGGGGTAGGATGAAGGGCAGCCTAGGAGCATATAAAGATCTAAACAGAACTTTTGTGAGAACACATCTGTGAAGCAAATAACTTTGAAAGGTTATTTCCACATCCTAGTAGAATAATAATATGTGTTAGAGTTTGATGGAAACTGTGCACAAGAGTCATCTTCAGCCTTATGGGATTTCTATGCAGAAAAAGGTCACAGGAAGATCCTGAACCTGATGCAGCAGATTTCCTCTGACTCGCTTTTCATTTTGCCAAATCACATGTATTTCATAACTGTCCCTTGTCAGTCTCACATTTCCTCTAATTCAATCTCCCCAAGCAATTAGTAATAATTTGCTAACTGAACAGAATGGCAGCTACTGCCTAACAAGCTGAACACAAACTAACAATATAGCTCTCTGTTGTTTATAAAAAGAGAAAGAGCTTGGCCCTGGAATAAATTGGAGCTTGCCATATAGTAGCAATGAGGAAATTTTGTTATACTCAGCTCTGCTCTGGGCTAGTTCTGGACTTCTGAACTTAAATGAGATTTGGATGATTCCGAGGGAGGTTAGGAGGAAGTGCAAAGGAAGGTATGGGTTTGAAAGTAGGATGCAGAAGGAAAGGTCAGAAGAAGAGCTGACAATAACAGTTTTCAGGGATTTGCAATGTTATTCTTCAGAGGATGGTAATCTGCTGTTCTTCCATTTCTGCTGAGGGCAAAACACGAGGGCATGGTTTTATACTGCAGTATAACCTACAATCCAGGCTGTGCAGAGGCAGAGAAAAGCCTTTTGTATATGAAGCTATCCAGGGTTCAAAACTACAGTATTTTGGATAGATAAAAGGTAAAACACTGAGGATTGTCAAACACTAGAATGGGGTTTTAAGGAACAGAACACTGCTTCCCTTTTCTGACTTTTCTATTAGACTAGATCCTCCTCTCTCTGTTTGCTATAGTTTAGATGTTCTCTTGTCAAAAATTCAGTGGTAAACCAGGTGAACTCTCTGTTCTGAAGTCAAGTCCAGTTCCCATAGCTCTGTCAGTAACCCTAACAAATCATCTCAGAAGCAAATGGTTGGAACATTTGAATTTTTAGTATGAAATGAAAGTCCTAATCTTTCTCGGGGGCACTGGTCTTCAGGAAGGATTACCAATTCAGGGGTCTACCTTTATTCCCCAGGGTAATGAGCAGGCTCTGAGGGCACAATTAGCATTTGAGTATTCTCCATTTTTCAATAGTAGGGAGCTGCTTCCCATGGCTCAGGGCTGTGCACTTCTGCTTTAGCCATCCAGAACTGCTTGCTTTACCTGCCTTGCTTGGAAGCTTCAGGGGAATAAGCTGGAGCTATCTTGCCAATGGCAGCATCACTGCCAGCTGTGCCTGCTCTGTGACCTAGGGCAGGCTCCTTATCTCTTTGTCTTAGTTTGCACAACTGTAAAAATGGGGTTCAGAGAAGCAGCGTGACTTAGCAGAAAGAACACCACCCTGCGAGTCAGAGGACCTGAGTTCTAATCCCAGCTCTGTCACTTGCCTCCTGGATTACTCTGGGCAAATCACTTAACTTCTCTGTACCCCAATTTCTCATCTGTAAAATGTGTATTCAGTACCTGTTCTCCCTCTTTCCAAGCTCTTAGTACAGTGCTCTGCACACAGTAAGTGCTCAATAAATACAATTGAATGAATTAATTAATTAATGAATGGTAACCCTAGTTGGGACGGAGATTGTGTCTGACCTGAAAACCTCACATGTATTCCAAGGCTTTAAACAGTGCTTAATAGATAGTAAGTGCTTAACAATGCCATTATTATTATTATTATTATTTATTATTATTTATTATTATTATTATCTGTTCTCCCTCCTATTTAGTTTGAGAGCCCCATGTAGAACAGAGACTGTGTCTGACTTGGTTTTATTGTTTGTACCACAGTGCTCGGCACTTAACAATAGGAAGCACTTTTTATTGTTATCATTATTATTATTATTATGTCACATTAAAGCATGAAGTTTGTCCTTGTGTAAAATAACTACAAGTGATAAATTTACATTGCCTATAATATTTGAAACTCTTTAAATCAATGAATAATTCATACCCTTGTTTATGTGGCTGCCTAGTGTTTCTTATTTGGGAATGGCTTGAGATTCACTAATAGTAGTATTTTTTGATCACCTGCTTGGTGTGGTGCACTACACTAGCTGTTTGGCATGTAGGCGGTAACAAAGTATCCATGCCCTGTCCACGGGGAGCTAGATCTACCATCATTTTTCCATTACTTAATAATAATTGTGATATTTGTATGTGCCAAGCATTGGGTTAGATTCAAGAAAATCAGGTTGGGCATAGTCCCTGTCCAACATGGGACTCAAAATCTAAGCAGGTAGAAGAACAGGCATTTTATCCTCAGTTTACAGATGAGGAAACTGAGTCAGAGAGAAGTTATATGACTTATCCAAAGTCACATATCAGACAAGTGCGGAGCTGGAATTAGAACTCAAGTCCTCTGACTCCTAGGCCCATGCACTTTCCACTAGGCCACGCTACTTTCCATTTACTTCTATTTAGATCATGAAGAAAGTTGGGAAGGTCAGCAGTAACAAAAACATAGAAACCAACATGTTTTCCTAAGCCTGCATTCAAATGGTTCTTTGCTCATTTCACTAGGTTTCTTTGCAGCCTCACTTACTGCATTCCCCATATAGACATTAGTTAGCTGTTCTCAGATGGACGTTACCACCTCCCCCACAATCTCATTCAGTCCTGATGCAGTGCAGTGTGAATAAATCTATCTAATCCTTTCAAAACAGTTTAAAGGAAAAATAAAGGAAACGTAATGTATGTCTAGTTGGTTCACTTAAGAGCTTAGCCTTTATTCTCACTCTAGCAGAAAACACATTCAGTGTAACTGACAGTTCATTAGGAACAAAACTGTCTTTTGAACTGGATCTGGGTAGTCAGAGTAATAAAAAGCTTCAAGCCCATGTCTTTTTTGCTGGAACACCTCCAAACACCTTTGGACTGACTGACCTATCATGTTGCAATGACATTCACATTCCTCTTCCTCTGCCAAGACTAAAATGTGGAACCAAATGAGGTAACTATGTCTAACAATGGGAGACATAACGAGGATTGTAGTATGGATACAGAAGATCAAGAAACATAGCTGTAATAGAATCAATCAATCAATCAATCGTATTTATTGAGCGCTTACTATGTGCAGAGCACTGTACTAAGAGCTTGAGAAGTACAAATTGGCAACATATACAGTCTCTACCCAACAGTGGGCTCACAGTCTAAAAGGGGGAGACAGAGAACAAAACCAAACATACTAACAAAATAAAATAAATAGAATAGATATGTACAAGTAAAATAAATAAATAAATAAATAGAGTAATAAATATGTACAAACATATATACATATATACAGGTGCTGTGGGGAAGGGAAGGAGGTAAGATGGGGGGATGGAGAGGGGGACGAGGGGGAGAGGAAGGAAGGGGCTCAGTCTGGGAAGGCCTCTTGGAGGAGCTGAGCTCTCAGCAGGGCCTTGAAGGGAGGAAGAAAGCTAGCTTGGCGGATGGGCAGAGGGCGGGCATTCCAGGCCCGGGGGATGACGTGGGCCGGGGGTCGATGGCGGGACAGGAGAGAACAAGGTACGGTGAGGCACGAGCTACTTACTCCATATTTAGTGGCAAACATTTAGTCCTTATCAAACGATTCAGATGTAAGGTCTGACCAGGCACAAAGCAAAGTGGAAGTCTTGCAATTATTTGTTGTATTTTGGGACAAAGTAAAACCACATCTGCATATTTCCAGAGGAGCTGTATTTTCCCAATCTAGTCCATCTCCATGGACAAATGTGAAGTGGATAGTGGAAGACATAACCAGAATAATTCAGGAATCAAAATCAACTCTACTCCACAGAAAAGTGCATTTTTGTTTTATCTAAATTAACTATCCAATAATAATTGTGGCACAATGGTAGATACAGTGTGGTTGGAGCAGACAGTCCCTGATCCATATAGAATTCACAGTATGAAGGAGACGGACAGAAGATGCTTGACTCCATTTTACAGGTAAGGAAACTGAGGCCCAGAAAGATTGTGTAAGCTCGTTTTGGGTAGGGAATTGTATCTGTTTATTGTTATATTGTACTCTCCTAACTGCTTAGTACAGTATGATTGAATGAATTGAGTGACAGATTGAGATTGACAGATCCAGGATTAGAATCCAAGATTCCTGACTCACACTCCTGTGATCTTTCCACTACACCAAGATTATTCACAAGATCAGGTTTTTATTCATCTAGTCCACAGCATCAAATTTGTTAGCTAATTGTCTGCATTTTCCATTCGCTTTGGTTTTAGGCCAAAGTGGTTATTCCATGGCAAAGGAAGCAGTGTTGCCTATTGAAGTAGTGTGACCTAGTGAAAAGACCACAGGCCTGGGAGTCAGAGGACCTGGGTTCTAGGGTTCTAATATTTGCTTTGCCACATGTTTCCTGTGTGATCTTGGGCAAGTCATTTAACTTCTCTGTGTCTCAGTTACCTCATCTGTAAAATGGAGACTTAATCCTACTTAATCCTTTTTAGGTGGGACAGGGATTGGGTCCAATCTGATTAATTTGTATCTATGACAGTGCTTAGAACAGTGTTTGCATGTAATAAAAGCTTAACAAGTACTATTCTTCTTATTATTACTCATTATTATATATATTATATTCTTCTTATATACATTTATTATACACATTATTATATAATATATAATAAGAATAAGAAGAATGGCATTTATTCAGTGATTACTATGTGCAAAGCACTGTTCTAAGTGCTCGGGAGGTTACAAGGTGATCAGGTTGTCCCACGGGGGGCTCACAGTCTTAATTCCCATTTTACAGATGAGGGAACTGAGGCCCAGAGAAGTTAAGTGACTTGCCCAAAGCCACATAGCTGATAAGTGGCGGAGCTGGGATTTGAACCCATGACTTCTGACTCCAAAGCCCGGGCTCTTTCCACTGAGCCACGATGCTCAGAATAATGTATCTGGAGAAGGAGGCATAAGTGGATAGAGCCTGGGCCTGGATGTCAGAAGGACCTGGGTTCTAATCCTATCTCTGCCGCTTGTCTGTTTGTGGTGTGGTGTGGTGTGGTGTGACCTTAGGTGAATTAACTTCTCTGGGCCTCAGTCTCTCCATCTGAAAATGGGGATTAAGACTGGGAGCCCTATGTAGCACATGAAATGTGTCCAACCTGATTAGCTTGTGTCTTCCCCAGCTCTTAGAACAAAGCCTTCCACAGAGCAATCACTTAACAAATACCATTTAAAAGAAAAACAAAAAAACAAAGCTGCTCATACTTTCAGTCTCAACCTGGAGATCAGTGGACAAGTCTAATTGTCAGAAAACCTAGGTTCTCATTGCAGCTTCTCACTGGCCTGCTAGGTCATCTTGAAAAAGTCATTTAACAATCTTGAACAAGTCATTTTATCATTTTTTAAATCATAATCTTCTCACCTGACTCCTCACTCACACTCCTTTCCCTTGTAAATCCATATTACTCCTTCATAGAGATCTCTGCTCTCTTGACCCCATCCATCTTTCTGAGCACCTCACACCCCACCTCACCTCCCTTTCCTCTCTACCCAATCTTGATGATCAGATTACTGCTCTCAACTCTACCCTTTCTACTCAGCTAGACTCGCTCGCTCCCCTTTCGCTTCGCCGCTCTCATACCACTAACCCACAGCCCTGGATCACTGCCACTGTCCGCCTCCTTTGCTCTTATGCTTGAGCTGCTGAACACTGCTGGCGAAAGTCTAAACACCATGCCAACCTCGTTCACTTCAAGTTTATCCTTTCCTGCCTTAACTCAGCCCTCTCCTCTGCCAGAGAAAACTATTTCACCTCCCTTATTGACAACCATGCCCATCATCCCCATCAGCTCTTCTGTACATTCAACTCCCTTCTCAGGCCACCAGTTCCTCCCCCTCCTCCTTCCCTCACCCCCAATCATCTGGCCTCCTACTTCATTAATAAAATTAATAAAATTAATAAAATAAAATCCATCAGGTCTGACGTCCCCAAAGTCACTCCCCCACCCTTCTCCAACCCACCGGCTCTCAACGTTCTCAACGCTCTCAGCTACTCTCCCATCCTTCCCAGCAGTATCCTCAGAGGAGCTCTCCTCCCTCCTCTCAAGTGCTACTCCAGCCACCTGTGCTTCTGACCCCATTCCGTTTCATCTCTTGAAATCTCTTGCTCTGTCCCTTCTCCCCTCCTTAACTTCCATCTTCAACCGCTCACTCTCCACTGGTTCCTTCCCCTCTGCCTTTAAACATGCCCATGTCTCTCCCATCCTAAGAAAACCCTCTCTTGACCCCACCTCACCTTCTAGTTATCACCCCATCTCCCTCCTACCATTCCTTTCCAAACTCCTTTTACGAGTCGTCTGCATGCGCTGCCTTGAATTCCTCAACACTAACCTAACTCTCTCCTTGACACCCTCCAATCTGGCTTCCGTCCCCTACATTCCGCCAAAATTGCCCTCTCAAAGGTCACCAATGACCTCCTGCTTGCCAAATCCAATGGCTCATACTCTATCCTAATCCTCCTCGACCTCTCAGCTGCCTTCGACACTGTGGACCACCCCCTTCTCCTCAATACGCTATCCAACCTTGGCTTCGCAGACTCTGTCCTCTCCTGGTTCTCCTCTTATCTCTCCAGTCATTCATTCTCAGTCTGTTTTGCAGGCTCCTCCTCCCCCTCCCATCCCCTTACTGTAGGCGTTCCTCAAGGTTCAGTTCTTGTTCCCCTTCTGTTCTTGATCTGCACTCACTCCCTTGGTGACCTCATATGCTCCCATGGCTTCAACTATCATCTCTACGCTGATGATACCCAAATCTACATCTCTGCCCCTGCTCTCTCTCCCTCCCTCCAGGTTTGCATCTCCTCCTGCCTTCAGGACATCTCCATCTGGATGTCTGCCCGCCACCTGAAACTCAACATGTCCAAGATTGAACTCCTTGTCTTCCCTCCCAAACCCTGCCCTCTCCCTGACTTTCCCATCACTGTTGACGGCACTACCATCCTTCCTGTCTCACAAGCCCGCAACCTTGGTGTCATCCTCGACTCCGCTCTGTCGTTCACCCCTCACATCCAAGCCATCACCAAAACCTGCCAGTCTCAGCTCCGCAACATTGCCAAGATCCGCCCTTTCCTCTCCATCCAAGCTGCTACCCTGCTCATTCAAGCTCTCATTCTATCCCATCTGGATTACTGTATCAGCCTCCTCTCCGATCTCCCATCCTCCTGTCTCTCCCCACTTCAATCCATATTTCATGCCACCACCCAGATTGTCTTTGTCCAGAAACACTCTGGGCATGTTACTCCCCTCCTCAAAAATCTCCAGTAGTTACCAATCAACCTACGCATCAGGCAGAAACTCCTCACCCTCGGCTTCAAGGCTCTCCATCACCTCGCCCCCTGCTACCTCACCTCCCTTCTCTCCTTCTACAGCCCAGCCCACACCGTCCACTCCTCTGCTGCTAATCTCCTCACCGTGCCTCATTCTCACCTGTCCCACAGTCGACCCCCGGCCCATATCATCCCCCTGGCCTGGAAGGCCCTCCCTCCGCACATCCACCAACCTAGCTTTCTTCCTCCCTTCAAGGCCCTATTGACAGCTCACCTCCTCCAGGAGGCCTTCCCAGACTGAGGCTCCTCCTTCTTCTCCCCCTCCTCCCCCTCTTCACCCCCCCACCTTACCTCCTTCCCTTCCCCACAGCACCTGTATATATGTTTGTACGTATTTATTACTCTATTTATTTGTTTATTTTACTTGTACATATTTATTCTACTTATTTTATTTTGTTAATATGTTTTGTTTTGTTCTCTGTCTCCCCCTTCTAGACTGTGAGCCCACTGTTGGGTAGGGACCGTCTCTGTATGTTGCCAACTTGTACTTCCCAAGTGCTTAGTATAGTGCTCTGCACACAGTAAGTGCTCAATAAATACTATTGAATGAATGAATGAATGAATTTAACCTCTCTGATTCTCAGTTTACTCACTGTTAGAATGGGAGAAAAAGTATCTCCCTCTCCCTATTTTGTAGGAAAGTTGTGAGGATAAAATGAGATAACAAATGTGAAAGCTCTGGTAAAATTAAATTTGATATACAAATTCAAGGTCTCATTACAATTACTATTATTAGTATCATTCAACATCTCAGCTAATGAATATCTGATGCAATTCGGTATGCCTAGCAAGAATGCTAGAACTCCAAATTGTATCAGATATGTATTTCTATTTATTTAACTGCCCTCTGAAGGCAATCAGAGCCACCTAGTAAATTATGGTTTCTATAAAGATTTAAGTGGAGTTTTATTTTGATTTTATTTCCCTGGGACTGATCCCTTGCTCTAAAAGCAACATGACAGAAAAAACAAAAGGGAAAGGGAAAGGCCATGAGTGCAATGTAGCTATGGAAATTAATGGAATGAGGGGAAAGAGCCTTGAGGGCAAAATTACAATTGGCCAGCAACTCCATTTAAACCTGAAATGAGAGACTGATAAGGAACACAGATTAAAAGAGCAAGATAGAGAGGACAGGAATACATAAAATAAAATATTCCGGAAACTGAGAAGAGTGAAGTATTCCTTCCTTTAGTGATTCTATTTGCTTAATGGTTTTACTCATAACTGCAGCCACTCTATTTTCCTGACTCCTCACTCTTTCCACTCTCACATTCAGTCTGGCACTAAATCCTGTGGATTTTTCCACCCCAGTGACCTTCCTCTCCATCCAAAAAGTCACCCCATCTGATCCAGGAGCTCATCCAGTTTCAACTAGACTACTGTATCAGCCTTTTCACTAGTGTCTCTGCTTCTAGACCCTGCTGTTCGGATGGTTTGGCTGAAATTATCCCTCTTCATAACCTACAGATAAATACTCTCCCCAACGTCAAGGCCTTACTGAAGGCACATCTCTTCCAAGAGGCCTTCCCTGAGTAAACTCTCATTTCCTCTTCTCCCACTCCCTTTTGCATCACCCTGATTTGCTCTCTTTTTCACCTTTCCCTCAGCCCTATAGTATTTATGTACATATCTGCAATTTATTTATATTAATGTCTATCTCTCCTCTAGACTGTAAGCTCATTGTAGGCAGGGAATGTATCTACTACTGTAATATATTGTTATATTGTACTCTCCCAAGCACTTAGTACAGTGATTTGCACATAATAAGCACTCACTAAATGTGATTGGTAAAATATTGTTCTGCTCACGTCTCTGCCCTCCTTAAAAAAATCTTTAAGGGTTACCCACTGATCTTCTCATCAAGCATATACACCTGAACATTGGCTTCATGGCATTCTTTATTCTCTGTCTCCCCCTTCTTTTGTTCTCTGTCTCCGCCTTCTAGACTGTGAACCCACTGTTGGGTAGGGACTGTCTCTATATGTTGCCAACTTGTACTTCCCAAGTGCTTAGTACAGTGCTCTGCACACAGTAAGTGCTCAATAAATACAACTGATTGATTGATTGATTTCTTTTCTCTTTCTCTTTCTTTTATTTAAACACTCTCTTTTGCCACTTTACCTCAACTCAGATACTTCACTCCTCTCAAGGTAATCTACTCACTAAATCTTATTTATGTATCTCCTGTTTCTAATACCTTTCTCATGATTTTCTTCCTGTCTGGATCCTCCTCCCTTTCCAAATCCACCAGGCCACAGGTCTTCACATCTTCAGAGCTCTTCTTAAATTCCATCTCTGATGAAAGACTTTCCCCAGTTAAATGTTCTTCTCTCCTGGTCATATCCTATCAACCTCCACTTTCAGAAGTTCCACACCAATTCTGTATTTAGGCACTCTCAATTGTCTGTAACACCTGTGTATATATTGATTTACAAACCCTACTATTTAAATGCTTTACTCATCTACATATTATTTTTAATGACTTCTTTAAAGCATTTACTGTATGTCAAACAGTGTTCTAAGTGCTGAGGTAGATACAAGTTAATTAGGATGGATGCAGTCCCTGTTCCACATGGAGCTCAGTCTAAGTAGGAGGGAGAACAGGAGAACTGAGGCAAAGAAAAGTTAAGCGACTTGCCCTAGTTCACAAAGCAAGCAATTTCCAGAGATGGGTTTAGAACAGGTGCTAAGTACAGTGCTTTCTACACAGTAAGTGCTTAATAAATATAATTGAATGAATCACCTAATCAATCAACCAATCAATAAATTGTATTTATTGAGCACTTACTGTGTGCTGAGCACTGTACTATGTACTTAGGAGAGTACCACACAATAGAGTTGGTAGACACAATCCCAGTACATAAGGAGTTAAAAGTCTAGAGGAGGAGACAGACCTTCAATAAATTACTGATGTTGAAATCGATATGTTCAAAATTTTGTGGACCTAGGGGTATGGGGAATAGCAAACGGTTAGAGGGTACAGATCAACATGCATAGGCAAACAGGGAAATGAGGGCTTAGTTAGGAAAGTTCTCCTGGAGAGTGGAAATCAGGAGGATCTGGGTTCTAATCCTGGCTCTACCACATGTCTGCTGTGTGACCTCGGGTATATCACTTCAGTTCTCTGGGTCTCAGTTACCTCATCTTTAAAAGGGGAACAAGACTGTGGGCCCCATGTGGGATGGGGACTGTGTCCAGCCTGATTAGCCTGTAGAAGCAGTGTGGCTCAGTGGAAAGAGCATGGGCTTTGGAGCCAGAGGTCAGGGGTTCAAATCCTGGCTCTGCCAATTGTCAGCTGGGTGACTTTGGGCAAGTCACTTAACTTCTCTGAGCCTCAGTTACCTCATCTGTAAAATGGGGGTTAAGATTGTGAGCTCCATGTGGGACAACCTGATCACCTTGTAACCTTCCCAGCACTTAAAACAGTGCTTTGCACATATTCTATTTATTTTGCCAATGATGTGCATCTAGCTTTACTTCTATTTATTCTGATGACTTGACACCTGACCACATGTTTTGTTTTGTTGTCTGTCTCCCCCTTCTAGACTGTGAGCCCATTGTTGGGTAGGGACCGTCTCTATATGTTGCCAACTTGTACTTCCCAAGCGCTTAGTACAGTGCTCTGCACATAGTAAGTGCTCAATAAATACAATTGAATGAATGAATGAATGAATGTTAGTACATCAAAGAAGATGGAGAGAGAGGGGTTGTGCCAGATATGAAGGGGAAAGGAGTTATAGGCCAGAGGAAGGATGTGGGCCATGATCGGTGATGAGTCAAATGAGATCATTCATTCATTCATTCATTCATTCACTTAGTCCATATCTATTGAGTGTTTACTGTGTGCAGAGCACTGGACTAAGTGCTTGGGAGAGTACAGTACAACAAGAGTAGCAGCATGGCTAACTGGAAACAGCATGGGCTTTGGAGTCAGAGGTCAGGGGTTCAAATCCCGGCTCCACCACTTGTCTGCTGTGTGACTTTGGGCAAGTCACTTAACTTCTCTGGGCCTCAGTTCCCTCATCTGTAAAATGGGGATTAAGACTGTGAGCCTCCTAACCCTAACCCCCGTGGGACAACCTGATCACTTTGTAACCTCCCCAGAGCTTAGAACAGTGCTTTGCACATAGTAAATGCTTAATAAATGCCATTATTATTATTATTAACAATAAACAGATGCATTTTCTGCCCACAACGAGTTTATAGTCTAGATGGGGGGAGACAGACATTAATATACATAAATGAATTACAGCTATATACATAAGTGCTGTGGAGTTGGGAGGCAGGATGAACAAAGGGAATAAGTCAAGACAATGCAGAAGGAAGTGGGAGAAGAGGATCCGAGTACAGTGAGTAGATTGTCATTAAAGGAGTGATATGAGTGGGTTGGGTTTTATTAGCTAGGTTAGGCAAGAGGGTGAGAGCTGTTTGAGTGTCTTGAAGCTTATGGTAAGGAGTTTCTGCTTGATGTGGAAATGGATGACAGCCACTGGAGGTTTTTAAGGAGAGGGAAGCTGTGGACTGAGCATTTTTTTAGAAAAAAAATTGTCGCAGCAGAGTGAAGTAAGGGGAGCAGCATGGTCTAATGGAGATAACAAAGGCCTGGGAGTCAGAGGACTTGGGTTCTAATTCCAGCTCTGCCACTCATTGGTAAATCACTTCACTTCTCTGTGCCTCAGGTACCTCATCTGTAAAAAGGGGATCAAGACTGTAAGCCCCACATAGGACAGGTACTATGTCCAACCTGATTACCTTGTATCTACGCAAGTGCTTAGAACAGAGCTTGGCACATAGCAAGGATTTAACAAACACCACAATTATAATTATTAAGTTTGGACTGGAGTGGGAAGAAAAAGGAGATAGGTCAGGAAAGAGGCCGATGTAGTAGTAAAGGCAGAGTATGATAAGTGCAAGGTAGCAGTATGAGTGGAGCAGAAAGGGCTGATCTTAGAGATGTCGAGAAAGTAGAATCAACAGGATTTGCTGAAACACTATGTGGTTTGAATATGAGAGATGAGTTGAGGATGATGCCAAGGTCATAGGATCGTGAGACAGGGAGGATGTTGCTGTTGTCTACAGTGATGGGAAAGTCAGGGGAAGGACAGGGTTTGGGTGGGAAGATAAGGAGTTCTGTTTAAGACATGTTAAGTTTGAGATGTCATTGGGATACTCAGGTAGAGATGTCCTGAAGGCAGAAGGGAATGAAAGATTGCAGAGAAAGAGAGAGGATGGGGCTGGAGAGGTTGATTTGTAAATCACCTGTGTAGAGATGGAAGTTGAAGCCACGGAAGTGAATGAGTTCTCCAAGTGAATGAGGAATAGAAGGGAAACCAGAACTGAGTCTTAAGGGACATTCACTGGTAGAGAGTTGGAAGCAGAGGAGGAGCCTGCAAGCGAGAATGAAAATGAACATCCAGAAATCAATCAATCATATTTATTGAGCGCTTGCTGTGTGCAGAGCACTGTACTAAGCGCTTGGGAAGTACAAGTTGGCAAAATATAGAGACAGTCCCTACCCAACAGTGGGCTCACAGTCTAAAAGGGGGAGACAGAGAACAAAACCAAACATACTAACAAAATAAAATAAATAGAATAGATATGTACAAGTAAAATAAATAAATAGAGTAATAAATATGTACAAACATATATACATATATACAAGTGCTTTGGGAAAGGGAAAGAGGTAAGATGGGGGGATGGAGAGGGGGATGAGGGGGAGAGGAAGGAAGGGGCTCAGTCTGGGAAGGCCTCCTGGAGGAGGTGAGCTCTCAGTAGGGCCTTGAAGGGAGGAAGAGTGCTAGCTTGGCGGATGGGCAGAGGGAGGGCATTCCAGGCCCGGGGTATGACGTGGGCCGGGGGTCGATGGCAGGACAGGCGAGAACGAGACATGGTGAGGAGATTAGCGGCAGAGGAGCGGAGGGTGTAGGGTGGGCTGTAGAAGGAGAGAAGGGAGGTGAGGTAGGAGGGGGTGAGGTGATGGAGAGCCTTGAAGCCCAGGGTGAGGAGTTTCTGCCTGATGTGCAGATTGATTGGTAGCCACTGGAGATTTTTGAGAAGGGGAGTAACATGCCCAGAGCGTTTCTGGACAAAGACAATGCGGGCAGCAGCATGAAGTATGGATTGAAGTGGGGAGAGACACGAGGATGGGAGATCACAGAAAGATAAGAGGAGAGCCAGGAGGTGACAGTGCCTGTGGTTAGAAGGGAGGGGTCAGTTGTTTGATTAGGTGATAATGGATGGGAACAGAAGCACAAGTGTAGAGGATAGAATTTGAGAGAAGGGAGGAGAGCTCCTTTGGAGAAACTGTTGGGAAAGATGGGAGATTCAAAGGGGGGAAGGAGGAGGGTGGGACTAGAGAGGAGCTGGGGAGATTTTAGGAAGATCATGGCAAGAGCACAGGCTTGGGAGTTAGAGGTCATGGGTTCTGATCCTGGCTCTGCCACTTGTCTGTTGTGTGACCTTGCGCAAGTCACTTAACTTCTCTGCACCTCATTTACCTCATCTGTAGAATGGGGATTAAGACTGCAAGCCCCATGTGGTACAGGGATTCGTTCAACCTAATTAGCTTGTATATACATACCTCAGTGCTTAGAATAGCACTTGTCATCTGGTAAACACTTAACAAATGCCATAACTATTATTATTATCATTATTATTGTTCATAAATGAAATCAACGATGAAATATGTGGGGAGGATGAAGATGTTCAAGATGTTCAAGAAGCCAAATACTCATTTTTGGAGCCTCACATTTTTTCTGCAACTTTTAACTTGGTAACTCCATAGCTGGTCATCACCTCTGTCTCCTGTATTTTGTTCACCTTTTCTTACCTATCTGTCACCAAACTCCCCCATTCTTAGATAATAATAATAATGATGGCATTTGTTAAGCGCTTACTATTTGCAAAGCACTGCTCTAAGCACTGGGGGTATGCAAGGTGATCAGGTTGTCCCATGTGGGGTTTATAGTCTTAATCTAGGTGTACAGTCTTAATCCCCATTTTACAGATGATGTAACTGAGGCACAAAGAAGTTAAGTGACTTGCCCAAGGTCACACAGCAGACATGTGGGGGAGACGGGATTAGAACTAATGACCTCTGACTCCTAAACCCGGGTTTAGAATAGAATAGAATAGATTCTGTGCCTCCTTCAACCATGTATGCATTTCCAAGCACTTAATGCAGTGCTATACACACAGTGGGCACTTAATAAATTATATTACTCCTATTACTACTACCACTAGTACTTCTGCTACTATTACTACTACTACTACTTAGAACAGTGCCCAGCGCTTAGAACTGTGCTTTGTACATAGTAAATGCTTAATAAATGCCATCATTATTATTATTACTACTACTATTACTAACTACCAATGTCTGCCAGCCTTCCAGCTGAGATGACACCTTTTCTTGTTTGTGTTCTTTACTTCTCTGTCATTCTAAGCATCATTGGGCAGCAAAAGTAGGAAGCAGGATTAATTTGATTCTAATTGACAAAAAAAATTGTATGTACTTGGGGTAAACTGGAATAAGTAGGGTAAGCTAGACTGTAAGGTCATCATGGGCAGGGAATATGTTCTCTTGGTCTGTTGTATTGTAATTTCCCAAGCATTTAAAGTAGTATTCTACACATAATAAGCACTCAGTAAATACCATTTATTGATAGATTAGGAGTTTCTCAATTATTATTATCATTATTAATATTATTATAAATCAATAATAATGTTGTGGCATTTGTTAAATGGTTACTGTGTGCCAAGCATTGTTTTCTCCTCTAGTGCTAACCTTCTCACTGTAACTTGATCTTGTCTGTAATGCTGCCAAACTCTTGCCCACATCCTGACTCTGTCCTGTAATGCCCTCCCACCTCATATTAGACATATAATTGCTTCCCCAACTTCAAAGCCTTATTGAAGGCACATCTACTCCAAGAAGCCTCCCCTGACAAAACCCTCCTCTCCTCTTCTCCCTCCCCCTCCCTTCTGTGTCACCCTGACTTGCTTCCTTCATTCATCTTCCCTCCCAGCCTCACAGCACATATGTATCTATCTATAATTTATTTATTTATTTATGCTAATGTCTGTCTCCCTCTCTAGACTGTGAGCTCATTGTGGGCAGGGAATGTGTCTGTTGTTGTACTGTATTTTCCCAAGCAATTACTACAGTGCTTTGCACGCAGGCTCCTCCTCCCCCTCCCATCCTCTTACGGTGGGGGTTCCCCAAGGTTCAGTGCTTGGTCCCCTTCTGTTCTCAATCTACACTCACTCCCTTGGTGACCTCATTCGCTCCCACGGCTTCAACTATCATCTCTACGCTGATGACACCCAGATCTACATCTCTGCCCCTGCTCTCTCCCCCTCCCTCCAGGCTCGCATCTCCTCCTGCCTTCAGGACATCTCCATCTGGATGTCCGCCCGCCACCTAAAGCTCAACATGTCGAAGACTGAGCTCCTTGTCTTCCCTCCCAAACCTTGTCCTCTCCCTGACTTTCCCATCTCTGTTGACGGCACTACCATCCTTCCCGTCTCACAAGCCCGCAACCTTGGTGTCATCCTCGACTCAGCTCTCTCATTCACCCCTCACATCCAAGCCGTCACCAAAACCTGCCGGTCTCAGCTCCGCAACATTGCCAAGATCCGCCCTTTCCTCTCCATCCAAACTGCTACCCTGCTCATTCAAGCTCTCATCCTATCCCGTCTGGACTACTGCACTAGCCTTCTCTCTGATCTCCCATCCTCGTGTCTCTCTCCACTTCAATCCATACTTCATGCTGCTGCCCGGATTATCTTTGTCCAGAAACGCTCTGGGCATATTACTCCCCTCCTCAAAAACCTCCAATGGCTACCGATCAATCTGCACATCAAGCAGAAACTCCTCACCCTGGGCTTCAAGGCTCTCCATCACCTCGCCCCCTCCTACCTCACCTCCCTTCTCTCCTTCTACTGCCCAGCCCGCACCCTCCGCTCCTCCACCGCTAATCTCCTCACTGTACCTCATTCTCACCTGTCCCGCCATCGACCCCCGGCCCACGTCATCCCCCGGGTCTGGAATGCCCTCCCTCTGCCCATCCGCCAAGCTAGCTCTCTTCCTCCCTTCAAGGCCCTGCTGAGAGCTCACCTCCTCCAGGAGGCCTTCCCAGACTGAGCCCCTTCTTTCCTCTCCCCCTCACCCCCCTCTCCATCCCCCCGTCTTACCTCCTTCCCTTCCCCACAGCACCTGTATATATGTATATATGGTTGTACATATTTAGTACATATTTATTACTCTATTTATTTATTTATTTATTTTACTTGTACATTTCTATCCTATTTATTTTATTTTGTTGGTATGTTTGGTTCTGTTCTCTGTCTCCCCCTTTTAGACTGTGAGCCCACTGTTGGGTAGGGACTGTCTCTATGTGTTGCCAATTTGTACTTCCCAAGCGCTTAGTACAGTGCTCTGCACATAGTAAGCGCTCAATAAATACGATTGATTGATTGCACACAGTAAGCACTCAGTTAATTAGAGAAGCAGCATGGCTCAGTGGAAAGAGCACGGGCTTTGGAGTCAGAGGTCATGAGTTCGAATACCGGCTCTGCCACATGTCTGTTGTGTGACTGCGGGCAAGTCGCTTAACTTCTCGGAGCCTCAGTTACCATATCTGTAAAATGGGGATGATGACTGTGAGCCCCAGGTGGGACAACCTGATCACCTTGTATCGCCCCAGCACTTAGAACAGTGTTTTGCACATAGCAAGTGCTTAACAAATACCATTATTATTGTTATTATTATTATTATTATTATTATTATTATTATTATTAGTGATGGAATGAATGAAAGAGTGAATCGTGTCTTCTAACTCTGTTGAACTCTCCCAAGCCCACAGAACTCTGGACAATGTGCATTAACCAGTACTATTGATAGATGATTGATTACTTGTTTCTAAACTATAGCTACACTTCATTTCATTTGTCCCACTCCACCAGCAGAGGTCAATGCATCACACTAGAAGAGTGAGACCAGAACCTAGAACCAAAGAATAATGGTCCATCTTCACCATCTTCAGGAATGGAAACATACACATCTCCTGGGTCAGACTTGTAGCATTTTTTATAATGCATAACCAATAACCTCATATAGCAGAAAACATTTTTTTCTGATCTAGGGGTAACTCCACCCACTACAGGGTAAATTACCTTCTTCATCCTCTGTTGAATTGGAGAACAATTAGCTGTCAATTTCTTCCACAAATGTAAGGTGTCTGCTAGGAGCTCAGCATGTCTGTTTAAGTGGAAAAGAGATTGTTCTACCCTGTAGGAGCATTCCATCTTCCAGATACATGATATTATTATCCATAGGGAAGCACACACATGCCTCCTTCCTGGTGCCTCAGAGCTTGATAGTGCCAGAATTGTTTGGCCAAAAAGGATAGCATTATGGGAGGCAGTGTGACTTAGTGGAAAGATCACAGGCCTGAAAGTCAAATGATGTGGGTTCTAATTCCGGCTCCGCCACTTGCTAAGCCAAGACATTTGTTAAGTCACTTAACTTCTCTATGTCTCAGTTCATCATATGTAAAATGAGTTTCAACAACTGTTTTCCCTCCTACTTAAACTGTGAGCCCCGTGTGGGACAGGGACTATGTCCAACCTAATTAATTTGTATCTACCCCAGCACTTAGAACAGTGCTTGACACCTAGTAAACACTTAACAAATACCAAAAAACCCAACAACAACAGGAAAACCCCAAAGAGTTGTCTCGTCAACTCTAGATGAGATGGTAGAGGGATCTTTGGGTTCTCCCTTTAATTTGATAAGGATACAAGTTTCAATGCCCATTAGTGTCTATCTACCAATGATTCAGAAATCAATCAAAAGCATTTATCAAGGGTTTCCTCTGTGCAAAGAAAAGAATTAAAGACATGGGAGAGTATAATAGAGTTATTAGACTTGATCCCAGCCCTCAAGAAGCTTCCAATCTAGAGGGGGATACATAGACACTAAAATGAATAATATCGCTCTGTGTTGTCTCCCCCTTCTAGACTGTGATCCCACTGTTGGGTAGGGACTGTCTCTATATGTTGCCAACTTGTACTTCCCAAGCGCTTAGTACAATGCTCTGCACACAGTAAGTGCTCAATAAATACGATTGATTGATGGATTGATTGAATTCTTCTCTTTCCATTTTCTGGATGAGTTTGGATTTTCTCCTCTTAGGGTATAATTCAGGATAGAAATGTCTAATTGGACTTTACATTTCTTCTGCCATCTTATTTTTCACCTTCCATCTCAAGACAGTTCAGTATTTGTATATGGGCCCTGATTCCCAGTTGCCTATCAATCAATCAATGGTATTTATTGAGTGCTTACTATGTGCAGAGCACTATAAGTGCTTTAGAGAGAGCAATACAACAGAGTTAGTAGGCACATTCCCAGCACCCAAGGAGCTTACTGTCTAGAGGGGAAGATAGATATTAACATAAATTATGGATATTTACATTGGTACTGCAGAAGGGTGACTATCAAATGCTTAAAAGGTACAAATCCAAGTGCATGGGCAAGCAGCACGGCTCATTGGAAAGATCCCAGGCTTGGGAGTCAGACAGAGGTCATGGGTTCTAATCCTGGCTCCGCTATTTGTCAGCTGTGTGGCTTTGGGCAAGTCACTTCACTTACCTGTGTCTCAGTTCCCTCATCTGTAAAATGGGGATGAAGACTGTGAGCCCCATGTGGGACAACCTGATCACCTTGTATCCACGCCATGCTTAGAACAGTGCTTCGCACATAGTAAGTGCTTAACAAATGTCATCGTTATTATTATTAAGGGAAGGGGAAATAAGGGTTTACGTGAAGCCTTTTGGATGTGATTTTATCAATCAATCGATATTTATTGAGCACTTACTCTGTGTAGAGCACCATACTAAGTGCTTGGGAGACTTCAATAAAACAGAATTAGTTGACACATTCCCTGCCTAGAAATGAGTTTACAGTCTAGAGGGGAAGACAGACATTAATAGGAATAAATAATTTCTAATGTAAAATTAAAAGATATGTACATAAGTGCTCTGAGGTTTGGGGCAGGACAAATGTCAAATGTCCAAAAGTCACAGATTGAAGTGTATAGATGATGAAGAAGGGAGAGTGAGCCTGGATAAAGAGGGCTTAATCAGGGAAGGCCTCTTGGAGGAGATGTGATCTTAGTAATGCTGTGAAGGTGAAGAAAGTGGCAGTCTATCTCATATGAAGGCGGAGGAAGTTCCAGTCCAGAAGGAGGATGTGGGCAAGGGGCTGGCCCCAATAAATTGAAATAACTAAATGCATGAATATGAAATGATATCAAAATCCTACTAGATGTCAAAACCCAGTAGCTTGGGGCTATCCTTATAAATTGGTACCTACTAGGCTGAAAAACGCAATTAAGAGAGTTGTTTTTTCATTAGTTTCCAAAAGAAAGAATCCCCATGAGTCTGTTTTACTTTTATAAAAAAGTTCTCAGGGACTTTTAAGAGAACATATTTAAAATGGATAAAGTGTAGGGCATTTATAATCTTTACAGTCTGTGATGTTTCCCAAAGGAGGTACTATTCTGTTTACCCACATCATAGAATACATTTTTATCCAAATACCCCATTGTCTAGTAAATGTTTTCTAGGTTCTGTGGTGGATTGTGGCAAGATGCGCTACTACCTGTTAGATGAAATCATTCAAGATTATAAGATTAACTAGTGGTTTATAGCAGCTACTGATTGATTGTCTTCATAGTTTAAATTACTAGGTCTCCCGATCTTCTGACCAGGAGCGGTGTTGGAGAAGAGGGAGGTGGGACTTTCTGAGCAGCTCTGTAGGAGGAAGGGACTCAGAAGGACCAGGGTGTGAGGAACGGGGTGGGGCTGTGCACTGAGGGAGCAGATGATCCACCATTCATTCATTCAACCATATTTATTGAGCATTCACTGTGTGAAAAGCACTGTACTAAGCACTTGAGAGAATACGATATAACAATAAACAGACACTTTCCATGTCCACAATGAGCTTAGGGAGTGGACAGGCGGTTCATCCAACACTGAGGCGGCTCAGAGAGGAGAAGGCTGTGTGGGTGAAGGGGAATAGGATAATTTTCACCACTGTACCAGGAGGCAGGGAGGAGGAGGTGGGACTGTGTGGGTGATGGAGGACGAGGAAGATATTCACTGCTGTACCGGGAGGCAAAGAAGAGGAGGTGGGACTGTGTGGTTAATTGGGGATGTGCACATGAGCAGTTTCTACCAATGGACCAGCAGACAGAGAGGCCACTCTGGCAGGGGCAGGTGGAACTAAGGTACATCTCTCCAATTGTCATCCTGGGCACCGGAGTAGCGGCCAGAGTGGGGAAGCCCTACCCCCTCCCATCAAAGCAGGAAAGCGGCACAAAATGAAGTGATTCCGTTCCAGTTTCTCAGGTGGATTTGTGTCACCTGAGGTCCGTCTTCCCATTCATCAGCCTGAGCTCCCAAATGGCAGCCAGAACACAGAAAGCACTAAAGAACCTACTCACCATATCCCCATCCCACAGGCCCTGGCCTAGGGTGGTTGCAGGGAGGGGTTGAGAAGACAAAATGAGAAGCCTTGTGTTTGTATTCTTTTTATTTAAATAAGATGAAAGCAAATAAATCTCCCAGGCCCAGAAGCAGTCTGAGTCAGGAGTGACCCCTGGATGGGACTCCACAGCCACGGCCCCTGCCTTCATTGTGAATGCAGGGATGCGGGGGGCGAGGACCAGGCTGAGGTCAGATTGCATCACATGACTAGCAGGGGGAAGTGACACCATGTTGAGTTGTTGTTCAAACCCTTCTACTGAGGATTGGTAAATTTGATAGGACATCAAGACAAATTCATCCTCCAACCAAACACCTCTTTTGCAAATCACACCTCCATCCTGGACCTATTTCCTACTCTTAGACTCTACTACGTTAATCAGGCAAAAGCAATTGATATTACCATTGAGGGAATGAGTGGGGTGGAGTCAATCCTAGATCCGAATGGGTTCAACCAAGTTTTCTTTCTATCAATCAATCAATTGCCCGTACTGAGTGATTACTCTGTTTAGAGCACTGTATTAAGTGCTCAGGCGAGTTCAGTAAGTAGATTAAAGAGTTTACATGGTAGCTTCCTAGATTATGATGCAAGTCATTTTTTTAGGGCATCTTTTCTACCCCTGTCCAATTCAAGGTGAGGAAGATATTCCTAAATAGAGCTACTGAGTAATCCAGGTTGTCTCCAAATGCTGTCTGCTTCCTCTTCAGTAATATGGTAACATTGGTGTGTTTGGTCATGTACTCTGGTCATATGATCTAAATAAATTGTGTGCAAGGCTGAAAATCATGTTATGAAGTGGCTAGGTGATCTCTACTTAGCTATATGGTCTGGTTAAGACTTTGGAGGGAGTGCTCATCCTCTGATCTGTTTCTGAGTGGCCAAAATCCAGTTTGGAATATATCAAATCAGTCAATCCATCAGCAAGCAATAGGATTTATTGAGCACTTACTTTGTGCAGTCTAAGCACTTGGGAGTGTACAGTACAACAGAGTTGGTAGACACATTCCCTTCCCAGAAGGAGCTTACAGTCTAGAGGAAAAGCATACATTCTCAAGGTTGACTTCAGACTAGACTAAAATCCCTGACATCCCCAGACAGGGCTTCTAAGAGATCCTTCTCCATATGGTCAAAGGATGGAATAATTGTCAGTATACCTGGATTTCTTTCCTGAGCTTTGCTATATTAGCTGTGCTTTTTCCAGAAATACTGTTAATCTTTGTGGTGCACCACTGAGAAAAACCATTTGATTCCAATATCAGGATTTACTGTCTTCTGCATCATCGGATATGACTCTAAATTAATATAATAATTTAAATGCCATATTCATAGCAGTAGTACTGTTTTGCGGTGGAACCAATCAATGAATTTATTCTGCCCCGGCAGCGATCCTGCTATCACACTAAAACAAACAAATGGATCCCCTTTCCAGTGGAACCCTTGGAGCTCAGTCCGTGGATATACATGAGGCAAGGTGCTGGGGTGTCACTATGGCTTGAATCACTTGAGTGGGCCTCTGGACCCTGAGGAGCTTGTTCTTTGTTGTTTTTCTCTGAGCTACAGACGTGCTGGGAGAAATCGCATTCCCACTATCCTAATTCCACCCCACAAGGGCCCCAAAGCCAAGACAAGCCCTGCATTGGGAAGACCACCCCTCAGGCTGCTTGCTTCCTCAGGGAGGAGTTATGCTGGGTTCCTGAAACACCCCAAGTCCCAAAAGAATTCAGGGACCTTGAGCCAGTGAGCAATCTCAGCTCTGGAACCACAAAGCTGAGTTAGATATTTGAAAGTGCTCCTATCAGCCCAGAGAGGCATTGATTAATAACGGTAACTATACTTGTCATAGTTAAGTCCCTTACTATGTTGTGAGCCCCTTCATAGATTGTGAACCCCTTTGGGGACAGGGTTCATGTCTTATTTCCATTTGCATTCTCTTTCCCAGGGCTTAGTACAGTGCTTTTCACACAGTAAGAGTTTAATAAATACTATTACTACTACTATGTTACAAATCTTGTATTAAACTCTGAGATAGGTACAAGTTCATCAGGGAGAATACTGTACTTTTCCCATGTGGGGCTCAAAGTCTAAGAGGAAGGGAGAATAGGCAATCTACCCTCATTTAACAAATGAGGAAACTGAGACCTGAAGAGATTGAGTAACTTGCCCAACACCACATTGCAGGCAAGGGGCAGAGCTGGATTTAGATCCCAGGTTTCCTGACTCCCAGTCCCATGTTTTGCCCACACAGCCACACAGTTGCTGAGACATCCTGAGCCTGTTTTAGTGACTTCCACATTCCATGAAAGTCTAGGGAATACATTACCCTTCCCCTCAGATGGGAGAAATGCACTCGTGGTTCCATTTAGTGAAAAATGTGCAATGGAGACAGTGGTGCTGCGTGTTCTAGTTTCTAACCTCACTAATTTCTTCAGGATTCGAGAAGATCTTTGTACATAAATACTTTCCATAATTTCATTTTACTCTCAGATGCTACTACATTAAAGAACATATCAAATGTGCCCATAAACAAAACCTCAATCACTTCTCCACTAGGTCAAGGACAAATTGCTTTCAAAGTTTCCTTTAATATAGTAATTGAGTCATAATGTCTGTGTGATCTTTCAGAGGCAAAATTCAACTGCTCTTCTGTGTTTGTAAATTAATTCCTGCTCTCCAGACTTTTGAACTCCCCACTGCTTGGAGATGGTCAACTGAGTAGGCCGATGGGGCCAACTGAAGATAAAACCAGATTTGTGCAAAAGTCTTCCTCGGTTAGCGAGAATATGAGAGGAGGACACTGTTGTTTTGCATGCTCCCAAGCTCTTAGTATAGTGCTCTGAACACAATAAATGCTCAAGAAATACCATTTTCATTCTCACTTTACAGCAAGCTCTCCTAAATAATTTTTACACCAGTGCTACCTCCAGCTATGATTGCATATTGATGCATATGACTGCATATTAGAGAAGCAGTGTGGCTCAGTGGAAAGAGCATGGGCTTTGGAGTCAGAGGTTGTCTGACTCCAATCCCAGCTCTGCCAATTGCCAGCTGTGTGACTTTGGGCAAGTCACTTAGCTTCTCTGTGCCTCAGTTACCTCATCTGTAAAATGGGGATTAAGACTGTGAGTCCCCCGTGGGATAACCTGATCACTTTGTGTCCTCCCCAGTGCTTAGAACAGTGCTTTGCACATAGTAAGCGCTTAATAAATGTTATCATTATTATTATTATTATATTGTTAGGCTGAAAGTACCCTGAGGTGATGGCTATGTGCTCTGGATGGGTAACAATAATAATAATAATAATAATAATAATAATAATAATAATATTTTTAAGCACTGACTATATGCCAAGTACTGTACTAAGCACTGGAGTAGATACCAAATGGGGCTCACAGTCTAAGTACAAGGGAGAACAGGTATTGAATCCCCATTTTAGAGATGAGAGAATTAAGGCACAGAGAATTTAAGTGGCTTCCCCAAGGACACCCAGCAGGTACATGGCAGAGCCAGGATCAGAATCCAGGTACTCTGACTTCCAGGCCCAGGTTTCCATGCTGCTTCTCCTAGGATGAACAGAGGGTACGAGAGCAGAGAACGATACTTTTAATAAACCTGATTTCTTTATTTCTATGCAAAGGCTCTGATGCTCAACAGAAGTTCCTCTGCTTATTAAATGAACTAACTTGTTAGAAGGGTCTGACTACCGTGTTAGAACATTTTGGGCATAATGACATTTATGTCAGCTTCCATAATGAATTTCAGACAGGAGATCTCTCACAACTCCTACCATGTCTACATGATGCCTTTGAGCATTTTAATTTGTTGCATATAATGATTTTCCTTTCTATCCTTAGATTCCAGAGCATCTGTAATAATCCCTGTGCAATATGAATTATCATTTTAAATGGTACCTTTCGTAAAAACCCATGGCAAAATGATTTACAAAATTAATAATAAAGACCATAATAGTTACAATGTTAAGAAATTAATAATGAATGTCTGATAAATAATGCATTCCAGGAAAGGAAGAATGGTTAGCTGAGTGGCAAAGATAAAAATAAATTAAAAGTCAGCAGCAAAGGGAAAAATTATGTTGGGAAGCAGACCTCTAATGCAAGTGGCTATTCATTTTTTTTTTTTTTCTTTTTTCTTCTAAGACAGAGGGATGTATCCGCCTGCTGGAAAAAAATAAGTCCTCAAAATCTGTGTTTGGGGGAAGATGATAGGTGGATTTTTACAAGAGGAAATATGTTTGCAGGATCCTGGGAAAATCAATTTTGAGTTCTATCAGTGCACACCTACATTTTTTGTAAATCCAGCTGTCTACACTTCCAGTAAAGATATTTGTTTCACTTCCCTGACATGAAATCAGACACTAAACTAGGTCTCAAGTTCCACTGGGAGTTCCCTATCCAATCCATTTCTTGATGCTGGGAAATCCTGTTCCTAAGGAGACAAGGGTGAAGCCGGGGAGAATGTGCCTGGCAGGCTCTTCCTCCACCCTCAGATGGAAGTGATTTTAAAATAAACCTTCTTTTGCAGAATGTTTGAAACTTGAATACTGCATTAGAAAGTTCATTTTACAAAATTGGGCTCACTGTACAATGAATTATGATGTTTGTTAGGTGCTATGTATCAAGCACTGTTCTAAGTGGTAGGATAGATAAAAGTTATGATGAATTTAAATGTCTCAGAGGCAAAAGGGGGATTCTTTTCCTCATCCATTGCATTATTTTAGGCTAAATGAAATGCTAGAGTTTACAGAAATATGGAAATTTCTTCATTTTCAGCTTTTTCCTAAGTTATTTAGGGAAGATACATTTATTTAGGGACTTTGCCTGTCCTAGTTAACTTGTACCTACCCCAGGGATGCAAATGCAGCTGAGAGGCTGTGCCTTCTGTTTCAACTTTCAGAGTATGCTGTGCAAGTCCATGGAAGATTCATTTTAATGGCTATCATTTTTTTTTCATTTGTTAAGCACTTACTCCATTGCGAGACCCTGTACTAAACACTGGAGTAGATAGAAAGTTAATCAGAATGAACCCAGCCCATGTCCCACATGTGGATCACAGTACTCTGACAGGAGGTTCTCAAAACTAAAATCTACTGGCCATATATAAAGGAAATAATATGCACAGCATCAAGGGAGGCAGTCAGGCATCTTGACTGGATTCATGGGCCTGAATCATGTCTGGAAAAAATTTATTGAGGGTTGGGGGCTTCCATTTCACTTCTTTAGATTACAGAAAATGAAATTTCCCACTTTTATGTTGAGCATTAGTTTGGCCCTTGCTACTCTCTTTTCTTCTACCTCTAAATCACCCCTTTTTCTGAAATAAAAAGAGAAAGAACAAAAGAGAAAATTTATGTTTAGCTAAATATTACTATAATGTTGTGGCAGAACTGAGCTACATTCCAAAAGATGGGCTAGAATTGGAATCACCTATCAATTCTATTGTACTCACTCAAGTGCTTATTAGAGTGCTCTGCACACAGTAGGCATTCTATCAATACTACCGATTATTTTATTGCAAGAATTGCCTTTACAATTGCTGCCAAAGACACCCAAATTCCATTATTTTAAACACCATTGGACTATTAGAGAAGCAGCATGGCTCAGTGCAAAGAGCACATGTTTTGGAGCCAGAGGTCATGGGTTCCAATTCTGCTCTGCCAATTAATAATAATAATGGCATTTATTAAGCGCTTACTATGTGCAAAGCACTGTTCTAAGTGCTGGGGAGGTTACAAGGTGATCAGGTTGTCCCAAGGGGGGCTCACAGTCTTATTCCCCATTTTACAGATGAGGTCACTGAGGCACAGAGGAGTTAAGTGACTTGTCCAAAGTCACACAGCTGACAATTGGCAGAGCCGGGATTTGAACCCATGACCTCTGACTCCAAAGCCCATGTTCTTTCCACTGAGCCATGCTGATAAAGGGCAACTGTCAGCTGTGTGACTTTGGGCAAGTCACTTAACTTCTCTGTGCCTCCGTGACCTCATCTGTAAAATGGGGATTAAGACTGTGAGCCCCCCTCCCATCCCCCCGTAGGACAACCTGATCACCTTGTAACCTCCCCAGAGCTTAGGACAGTGTTTTGCACATAGTAAGCACTTAATAAATGTCATCATCATTATTATTATCTACTTTGAGC